>NC_080383.1:78285464-78519136 GCF_014773155.1 Arachis stenosperma
AGAGATGCATGCTATCCATCTTCTTTGATATGGTGGAGAAATTCCGGGAAGTCTTCATGGATGACTTCTCAGTATATGGAGACTCATTTAGCTCCTGTCTTAACCACCTAGCACTTGTCCTGAAAAGGTGCCAAGAGACTAACCTGGTTTTAAACTGGGAGAAATGTCACTTTATGGTGACTGAAGGAATTGTCCTTGGGCACAAAATTTCAAGCAAGGGAATAGAGGTGGATAAGGCAAAGGTATAAGTAATTGAAAAATTACCACCACCTGCCAATGTTAAGGCAATCAGAAGCTCTCTGGGACATGCAGGATTCTACAGAAGGTTTATAAATGATTTTTCGAAAATTGCTAAACCTCTGAGCAACCTGCTAGCTGCCGACACACCATTTGTGTTTGACACACAGTGTCTGCAGGCATTTGAGACCCTGAAAGCCAAGCTGGTCACAGCACCAGTCATCTCTGCACCAGACTGGACATTACCATTCGAATTAATGTGTGATGCCAGTGACCATGCCATTGGTGCAGTGTTGGGACAGAGGCATAACAAGCTTCTGCACGTCATTTATTATGCAAGCCGTGTTCTAAATGACGCACAGAAGAATTACACAACCATAGAAAAAGAGTTACTTGCAGTGGTCTATGCCATTGACAAATTTAGTAGCTATTTAGTAGGATCAAAGGTGATTGTGTACACTGACCATGCTGCTCTTAAGTACTTACTCACAAAGCAGGATTCAAAACCCAGTCTCATAAGATGGGTGTTGCTTCTGCAAGAGTTTGATATAGAAATAAGAGACAGAAAAGGGACAGAGAACCAAGTAGCTGATCATCTGTCCCGAATAGAACCAGTAGCTGGGGTGTCCCTCCCTTCTACTGAGATCTCTGAGACTTTCCCAGATGAGCAACTCTTTGCCATTCAGAAAGCTCCATGGTTTGTAGATATTGCAAATTATAAAGCTGTGAGATTCATACCCCAGGAGTACAGCAGGGTGCAAAGAAAGAAATTACTTTCAGATGCCAAGTACTACCTATGGGATG
This sequence comes from Arachis stenosperma, assembly GCF_014773155.1. NCBI lineage: Eukaryota > Viridiplantae > Streptophyta > Magnoliopsida > Fabales > Fabaceae > Arachis > Arachis stenosperma. The sequence goes on from NC_080383.1 coordinate 78,286,506, forward strand.
AGCCATATCTCTTTAAGAGATGTGCAGACGGAATGACCCGCAGATGTGTACCCAGAGAGGAAGCACAAAGGATCCTATGGCACTGCCATGGATCACAGTATGGGGGACATTTCGGAAGTGAGCGAACAGCCACTAAGGTCCTCCAATGTGGCTTCTATTGGCCCACTCTCTATAGAGATGCCCGAGAGTTTGTGCGTAACTATGACAGTTGCCAAAGAGCTGGTAACCTGCCTCACGGATACGCCATGCCTCAGCAAGGGATCCTAGAGATTAAATTGTTTGATGTATGGGGTATTGACTTTATGGGTCCATTCCCACCATCATACTCAAACACTTACATTCTGGTGGCAGTGGACTATGTATCTAAATGGGTAGAAGCAATTGCTACACCCACTAATGATACTAAGACCGTGCTGAAATTCCTCCAGAAATACATCTTCAGCAGGTTTGGTGTTCCCAGAGTACTAATCAGTGATGGGGCACTCATTTCTGCAATAAACAGTTGTACTCTGCTATGGTCCGATATGGAATTAGCCACAAAGTAGCAACCCCATATCATCCATAGACAAATGGGCAAGCTGAAGTCTCTAACAGAGAACTAAAAAGAATCCTAGAACGGACTGTAATTGCCCGTAGAAAGGATTGGGCAAAGAGCTTGGATGATGCTCTGTGGGCATACAGAACAGCATTCAAGACTCCAATAGGAACCTTTCCATACCAACTTGTGTATGGTAAGGCCTGTTATCTGCCAGTGGAACTGGAACATAAAGCTTACTGGGCAACCAGATTCCTAAACCTGGACGCTAAGTTAGCTGGTGAAAAAAGATTACTCCAGCTAAATGAGCTAGATGAATTTAGACTCAGTGCCTTTGAAAATGCAAAAATTTATAAGGAAAAGGCAAATAAGTGGCATGACAAGAAGTTGTCATCCAGAGTCTTTGAGCCAGGACAAAAAGTTCTGCTCTTCAACTCTAGGCTCAGACTGTTCCCAGGAAAACTTAAATCCCGCTGGAGGGGTCCGTATGTGATTACAGGAGTGTCACCATATGGATATATTGAGCTTCAGGATACTGATTCTGACAAAAAGTTCATTGTTAATGGACAGAGGATCAAGCATTATCTTGAAAGCAATTTTGGGCAAGAATGCTCAAAACTGAGGCTTGAATGATTCTCAGTGAAGGTCCAGCTAAAGACAATAAAGAAGCGCTTGCTGGGAGGCAACCCAGTCATTAGCAGGTTATCTATTTTGTTCAATCAAAGTTTGATACATATTCTCAAAGGGCAAATATCAAAATTGAAGGAATTCACAGAGTTACAGAAGGATTCAGTGCCAAAAGCAGAGAAAAGGATCTTGCTGGCGAAAAAATGCCAGTAAGGGGTACTTTGGGCATTTAACGCCCGTAAAGGTGCCATTTTGGGCGTTAAACGCCAGAATGGGCACCATTCTGGGCGTTTAACACCAGGTGTGCAGCATCCTGGGAGTTTAGCAAAACGCCCAATAAAGAAGGGAATTCTGGTGTTTAACGCCAGCCAGGGTACCTGGCTGGGCGTTAAACGCCCACAATGGCCAACACTTGGGCGTTAAACGCCAGAATGGATACCATTATGGGCGTTTAACGCCAGAAAGGTGGGGGACAGGGATTTTGCTTTCTAATTAAATTTTTTTCAAACTTTCCTGTTTTGATCCATAATTTTCTACATAAACACATTTCAAACTTGCATCATTCACCTTCAAATTTTCAAAAATTAAAATCATTCTTCAAATATCTCTCAAATCCTTCCCAAATCTTCTTCAAAAACTCAAATATTTCTCAAATTCTTTCCATATCTTCTCAAATCTCCTTCAAAATTTTCGAAATCTCTCCCCCTCCCTTATAAATACATGTTTGGCCATCCCTTTCTCCGCACCATTCGAATTTGCTCTCCTCCTCTCTCCCCTCTTTCCTTTCTTTTGCTTGAGGACAAGCAAACCTCTAAGTTTGGTATGCTTTTCCGTGATCACTAAGCTAAGATTCATCAAGATCATGGCTCCTAAAGGAAAACAAACCAACTCAAGAGGCAAGAAAGAGAATAATCCAAAGAGTCTTTGGAATCAAGAGAAGTTCTTAACCAAAGAACATGAAGACCATTATCATAAAATAATGGGTCTGAGGTCAGCGTTCCCGGAAGTCAAATTCGATCTAAAAGAAGATGAATATCCGGGGATCCAAGAGCAAATTCGAAACAGAGGATGGGAAATTTTAACCAATCCTGAGATTAAGGTTGGAAGAAACATGGTTCAGGAATTCTACTCAAATCTGTGGCTGACAGATAAGCAGAGAATGACTGGAACTGCTTTCCATACTTACAGAACCATGGTCAGAGGGAAAGTTATCTACTTCCATCTGGACAAAATAAGAGAGGTCTTCAAATTGCCTCAACTGCAAGATGATCCTGAATCCTTTAATAGGAGAATGGTGAGAGCAGATAAGGGGTTGGATCAAGTTCTAGAGGACATTTGCCTCCCTGGAACTAAGTGGATAACCAATTCAAAAGGTGTCCCAAACCAACTCAAGAGGGGAGACCTCAAACCAATTGCAAGAGGCTGGCTAGACTTTATTGGGCGTTCCATATTGTCCACTAGCAACCGTTCTGAGGTCACTATCAAGAGAGCAGTGATGATTCATTGCATTATGCTTGGAAGAGAAGTGGAGGTTCATCATCTGATTGCTTGTGAGATCTACACAATTGCAAACAAGAATTCCATTGAAGCCAAACTGGCTTACCCAAGCTTGATCTCCTTGCTCTGTAAAGAGGCTGGGGTGAAGATGGGAGTAGATAAATTCATCCCAATTGAACATCCAATCACCAAGAAGTCAATGGAAGGACAAATGCAAGACAACTCCATCAAAAAGAGGGCGCAGGAGTTCCTCCCTGAATTTCCTAAAATTGACTACTGGGCCAGCCTAGAAGCATCTATCACCAAGCTGCAAGAAACTATGGAACAACTTAAGGAAGAACAGCAGAATTAGAACTGCATGCTCTGCAAATTGCTGAAGGAGCAAGAGAAGCAGGGGCGTGAACTTCAAGAGTTAAAACGCCAAAAGATCACCCCACAAGTTGAGGGAGCATCCATTTCTCAAAATCAAGGTTGTTGAGTCCTAACTCTGTGATAACCTCTATCATTAGGAGTCTATTTAAATTTTTGTTTTCTATTAGTCTTATCTTATATCTATCTTTGAGTATTGTTCTTAATTCATGATTAATAAAATTTAAGGTTCATGTCTTAAAGCTATGAATGTCCTATTAATCCATCACCTCTCTTAAATGAAAAATGCTCTAATCACAAAAGAACAAGAAGTACAGGATTTCGAATTCATCTTTGAAACTAGTTGAATTAGTTTGATGTGGTGACAATATTTTTTGTTTTCTGAATGAATGCTTGAACAGTTCATATGTCTTTTGAACTTTTTGCTTTAAGAATGTTAAAATTGTTGGCTCTTGAAAGAATGATGGAAAAGGAGAAATGTTATTGAGGATCTGAAAAATCATCAAATTGATTCTTGAAGCAAGAAAAAGCAGTGAGTAAAAAAAAACAAAAAAAAAGAGAGAAGAGGAAAAAGAAAAAAAATAATAAAGTTGTGATCCAAGACAAAAAGAGTGTGCTTAAGAACCCTGGACACCTCTAATTGGGGACTCTAGCAAAGCTGAGTCACAATCTGAAAAGGTTCACCCAAATATGTGTCTGTGGCATGAATGTATCTGGTGGTAATACTGGAAGACAAAGTGCTTTGGGTCACAGCCAAGACTCATAAAGTAGCTATGTTCAAGAATCATCATACTTAACTAGGAGAATCAATAACACTATCTGAGTTCTGAGTTCCTATAGATGCCAATCATTCTAAACTTCAAAGGATAAAGTGAGATGCCAAAACTGTTCAGAAGCAAAAAGCTACTAGTCCCGCTCATCTAATTGGAGCTAAGTTTCTTTGATATTTTGGAGTCTATAGTATATTCTCTTCTTTTTATTCTATTTTGATTTTCAGTTGCTTGGGGACAAGCAACAATTTAAGTTTGGTGTTGTGATGAGCGGATAATTTATACGTTTTTTGGCATTGTTTTTAGTATGTTTTGAGTATATTTTAGTTAGTTTTTATTATATTTTTATTAGTTTTTAGTTAAAATTTACTTTTCTGGGCTTTACTATGAGTTTGTGTATTTTTCTGTGATTTCAGGTATTTTCTGGCTGAAATTGAGGGACCTGAGCAAAAATCTGATTCAGAGGCTAAAAAGGACTGCAAATGCTGTTGGATTCTGACCTCCCTGCACTCGAAATGGATTTTCTGGAGCTACAGAAGCTTAATTGGCGCTCTCTCAACGGCGTTGGAAAGTAGACATCCTGGGCTTTCCAGCAATGTATAATAGTCCATACCTTGCCCGAGATTTGATGGCCCAAACCGGCATTGCAAATCAGCTTCAGAATTCCCGGCGTTTAACGCCGGAACAAGCATAAGAATTGGAGTTAAACGCCCAAACTGGCATAAAAGCTGGCGTTTAACTCCAGAAAAAGTCTCTACACATAAAAGCTTCAATGCTCAGCCCAAGCACACACCAAGTGGACCCCGGAAGTGGATTTTTACGTCATTTACTCATTTCTGTATACCCTAGGTTACTAGTTCACTATTAATAGGATCTTTTGACATTGTATCTGGACCTCATGACACTTTACACGTTTCTCATTGTATCTTCTACAGCATGAGTCTCTAACCCCATGGTTGGGGGTGAGGAGCTCTGCTGTGTCTTGATGGATTAATGCAATTACTACTGTTTTTTTCATTCAATCATGCTTGCTTCCATTCTAAGATATCACTTGTTCCTAAACCTGATGAATGTGATGATCCGTGACACTCATCATCATTCTCAACTATGAACATGTGCCTGACAACCACCTCCGTTCTACCTTAGATTGAGTAGATATCTCTTGGATTCCTTAATTAGAATCTTCGTGGTATAAGCTAGAATTGATGGCGGCATTCAAGAGAATCCGGAAGGTCTAAACCTTGTCTGTGGTATTCTGAGTAGGATTCAAGGATTGAATGACTGTGACGAGCTTCAAACTCCTGAAGGCTGGGCGTTAGTGACAGACGCAAAAGAATCACTGGATTCTATTCCAACCCGATTGAGAACCGACAGATGATTAGCCGTGCTGTGACAGAGCGCGTTGAACATTTTCACTGAGAGGATGGGAGGTAGCCATTGACAACGGTGAAACCCTACATACAGCTTGCCATGGAAGGAGTCTTGCGTGCTTGAAGAAGAAGACAGTAGGAAAGTAGAGATTCAGAAGATAGAGCATCTCCAAAACCTCAACCTATTCTCCATTACTGCAAAACAAGTACTTATTTCATGTTCTTTTACTTTTCACAATCAACCCTGATAATTATTGATATCCTGACTAAGAGTTACAAGATAACCATAGCTTGCTTCAAGCCGACAATCTCCGTGGGATCGACCCTCACGTAAGGTATTACTTGGACGACCCAGTGCACTTGCTGGTTAGTTGTGCGGAATGGCAAAAGTGTGATTGCAATTTCGTGCACCAGCCATGCCTAGACCTTATTCTTATGTATTTTCAACGGTGGAGTTTCTACACACCATAGATTAAGGTGTGGAGCTCTGCTGTACCTCGAGTATTAATGCAATTACTATTGTTCTTCTATTCAATTCAGCTTGTTCTTATTCTAAGATATCACTTGTTCTTCAACTTGATGAATGTGATGATCCGTGACACTCATCATCATTCTCACCTATGAATGTGTGCTTTACAAACACCTCCGTTCTACCTTAGATTGAGTGGATATCTCTTAGATCTCTTAATCGAAATCTTCGTGGTATAAGCTAGAATTGATGGCGGCATTCAAGAGAATCCGGAAGGTCTAAACCTTGTCTGTGGTATTCTGAGTAGGATTCAATGATTGAATGACTGTGACGAGCTTCAAACTCCTGAAGGCTGGGCGTTAGTGACAGACGCAAAAGAATCAATGGATTCTATTCCAACCTGATTGAGAACCAACAGATGATTAGCCGTGCCGTGACAGGGTGCGTTGAACATTTTCACTGAGAGGACAGGATTGTAGCCACTGACAACGGTGATGCCTAACATACAGCTTGCCATGGAAAGGAGTAAGAAGGATTGGATGAAGACAGTAGGAAAGCAGAGAGACGGAAGGGACAAAGCATCTCCATACGCTTATCTGAAATTCTCACCAATGAATTACATAAGTATCTCTATCTTTATCTTTATGTTTTATTCATATATCATCCATAACCATTTGAATTTTCCTGACTGAGATTTACAAGGTGACCATAGCTTGCTTCATACCAACAATCTCCATGGGATCGACCCTTACTCGCGTAAGGTTTATTACTTGGACGACCCAGTGCACTTGCTGGTTAGTTGTGCGAAGTTGTGAAATTATGTTTATACCATGGTATTGAGCACCAAGTTTTTGGATTCATTACCGGGGATTATTTGAGTTGTGAAAAGTAGAGATCACAATTTCGTGCACCACATATATATAATAAGCTTAGTCAAATAATAAAATTTTCCAAGAAAACTCTTCTTATATAAGGCATTGACATCCCAATTGATTTGAGTAAAACTTTTTCATTGAACTTGCTTGAACTATATCGTGGAACATGTTTTTGAGCTAAGAACACACAACCGTGTGAGTCTTGAGCCTGATTGTGTGGTTGCATTATATAACCACTATTGTAATCTTTGATTTTTTTAATTCTTTATGTCCATTATTTTGTGTATGAATGTATTTATATGATTGAGGCCATCATTTTATTTAGCTCACTTACCCAAATAGCCTACCTTTCATCCACCATTATTAGCCAATTTTGAGCTTATTTTAACCCCTTTTGTTCTTAATTTTAGCACATCACTAACCTTAAGCGGAAAGATAATTAATTGTCCTATTTGGATCCTTGATTAACTTAGACTAGTGAGAGTATGTATCATTCAAATGTGAGGAGGTTTGGGAATATTGGGTGGGATAAAAGTGTGTTTTTATACTTTTATTGAGATCTTAGGAATTGGGTACATGCTCATGCATTAAATGTTTAAACCATATGCATTGGTACCTCTGTATATAATTCACCAAATTAAAAAAGGGAAAGACAAAAGAAAAATAAAATAAAAAAATGTAGAAAAAGAAAGAGAAAAAAATAAAAAGAAAAAGAAAAGAAAAAGAAAAAAAAAGCAATAAAAAAGGGACAAAATGCCCCAAAGGAAAGTTCAATAATAAGCAATGCATATGTGTTGCGATCAAAAGGAGAATGCATGAGTGTGTGAAAAAAGTGAAGAATGGGTAGTTAGGTTTATTTTGAATTGTATAGGTTGTCATAGGTTAGGTGGGAAGTTTAAGTTAATCAAAGATTCAAATTCTAGTGCACTTGACCAAATACAATCCTACCTTGATCCTAGCCCCATTACAACCTTTGAATAAGTCCTTATGATATTTGTATGCATGAATTAAATAATTGTTGATTGTTAGATGAAAAAAAATCTTAGAAAGCATGATTAGAGGAGAATTGAGTGAGTAAACCCTATACACTTGAGCGACTAGAGCGGATACACATCCAGTCAGGGTTCGATTGCTCAATTACATGTTTTCACCTATGATCATGTCTTTTCTTGCAAGTTTATAAATTCTTTTCTAGGACTCAATTCAATTGTGGATTTGACTTGGTTGTTAATACCTTTTAGCTCTTATGTTCATATATGTATTCTTGAAAATTGATTTATTTTGACAAAGTAGTTGCATGCATTTAGATAGATTGCATGTAGATAGGTTGCATTTAGATAGGGTGCATTGAATAAATGTTAATACCCCTTCTCTTCTTTCTTGAGTTTAACATGAGGACATGCTATTGTTTAAGTGTGGGGAGGTTGATAAACCACAATTTTATGGTTTATTTGGCATTGAATTTGGTGGATTTTACCAACTTTTCCTATATTTATTCAATAAAATAACATGGTTTTGTGAATTTCTCCTAAATGTGCTTAATGATTGAAAGCATGCTTTTTAGCCTTTTAAATTGCTAAATTTAATTCACTTTTCTCCCATTCGATGCCTTGATATGTTTGTTTGAGTGATTTAAGATTTTGAAGGCAAGAATGGCTTGAAAGAAAAGGAAGAAAAGCATGCAAAGTGGAGAATTCATGAAGAAATGAGGATTTGCAGGATTCATGGCCACGCGTACGCGTGAGAGGAAATTCTACCAAGCGACGCGTATGCGTCACGCATGCGTACATGTGACAAGCGGCACGTGACCAACTTAAAGGCAATATGCTGGGGATGATTTCTGAGCCATCCAGGCCCAAATCCAACTCATTTCTGAAGCTATTAGAGGCTGAATTCATGAAGGATCAAGGAAGGAGTAATTAGGATAGCTTAGGACCATGCTTTAGGTTATATTCTAGAGAGAGAAGCTCTCTCTTCTCTCTAGAATTAGGATAGATTACGTTAGATTTCTCTTAGATTTAGGTTTTAATTCTTGTTTTGATTTAGTTTTCCTCTCAATTTCTTGTTGCTACATCTTTGTTCTTTTAGTTTCACTTGTTGTTTCCTTCATTTTGTTGCTTTTATGACCATGACTCTTGTTAGTTTTAATTTTCATTAATGCAATTTATGTTTGACGAAGTGAGTTGTTGTTGTTTTTTTCTTGCAGTTGGTAGTTGTTAGATTTTATATTTCTTGTTAATTTACTATGCTTTCCTTTTATGCCTACCAAGTGTTTGATAAAATGTTTGGTTGGATTTTAGAGTAGATTTTTATACTCTTGGCCTGTGATTGAGGACCTAGGTCCCTTGAGGTCATTGATGTCCAGTTTCATTGGTGATTTATGGTTGTTAGTGGTTCTAGGACCAACTATGTCCACTTGACTTAATTCTCCGATGTTAGAGGGCAACTAAGTGGAATTAATCTTTTGTAATTACCATGTTGTGGTCAATGATCCAAGATAGAATACCTTGACTCTTGATCCTTGCCTTGAGTGATTTTTTAGCATTTACATTTCTTAGTTGTTAGTTTTATTTTCTTGTTCACAAACCCAAAACCCCAAAAGATACACCCCATAACCAATATGCGCACTTCCCTGCAATTCTTTTGTGAGACGACCCGGGGTTTAAATACTTCGCTTATTTTTATTGGGTTTGTACTTGTGACTAACAAATTAAACTTTGATAAGGGTTAATTGTTGGTTTGGAACTATACTTCGACAGAATTATTTTGTGAAAATTTCTAACTGACATTTATCTCGCATCAGACATGCTTTCTTTGCTACTTAATTTTCCTTTCTTTTGACTATATTTCCTTGAAAACACTTAGCACATATCTTAATAGCAAAAGATACTTAAAAATAATGAAATATGAAAAAGAAACTATTATTAAACCTAATAAAATAAGAAATTAATGAAAAAAAACTACTAATTAAAGATACGGACGCATCAACTATTAAAAATAATTAATGCTTCAAGAAGCTTAGAAGTAATTTATTAGTAGCAATTTTATAAGGATAACTTTCGATACAAGCAATTCAGACATAAAGTTTTATTACTAACTCCTATTTGTCAAGTATTATTGTTGGATTGGTCCTAAATTTTTTGAAAATTTAGCTATTACAGATACATTTGATGCAAATCGATAATTTATGAAAGAAAATTGAAAAAAAATAAAATTTATAGGTAATTTTAAAACTTTTGGCCAATTTTAAGGGAAAAAGGTATATTTTTTAGTCTTTTATGATATCTCCTAACTCACTAGATTAAGGACTAATCTACTGTAAATTTGAACTCAATTTAATAGCTTGTTGTTGCCTATTGAATTATTGCATATATAAGGTGAAATTCAAATTCTCAACACTTAGTTAAATAGTCGAATGAGCTTATTACTCGACCAATCTAATGTGTTTTAGTGGTATAATAATTTGACTATAATATAATTGTATAAAATCATCGATAATATAGGAGAGATAATAATCTAAAATTCAAAGTCATAATTATATATTTATTATATCTAATATTATTTAATTAATTTGACCGTAATTAATAAATATAAAATAAAATAAATAATAATTAAAAAATATAAAATAAATTAAAGTTGAACTATTTTAGACAGATGTTTTCCAAATAGTTTGTAAAATCATAGTGAATGAATTTCAACAAATTTAAACTTATGTCATATAAATAAAAAAAATCCCGCATGGGAATATTTGTAATATATACGACAAAACAAAGTAGTGATACTCCCCATAGCAACAATCTGAATTAAATACCACTACAATTTATAAAATTATTTATTTTAAAAGTTTAATTAAAAGAAAAATATAATGATAATAAATATAAATGATCATATTTTTAATGTGTTTTTTAGGTAAGAGTGTCTTTTAGATTTACAAAAAGTTTATACAATTTTTTTCTTTTAATTTATCTTATGATAATAGAGATTTTTATACCAAGTCATTAAATCATTTATTTTAAAAAATTATTAAATTAATAAGAATAGGTGCATAAATAATTATATCTGTCACAAAAATATTTGATAAAAAACTAATGTACAAATTTATTTCATCTTTTTATGGGCAATTATTGATGAAAATAGTGATGGCAACTACTGCAGCATAACTGTTTCCATGATCTTCTGAAATGAAGCATATAGCCAGTGATTCTGATCTCATCATAGCCCATGTGTCTTTGTGTCTTTTTCTTTTTTCTTTTTTCTTTTTCTATGTAAAAGTAAGACCTTGGAGCTTTTGTTTTTCATGATCTTTTACAAGGTGAACCCAGAAACATATATTTGTACTTTGTAGTAAGTAGTGTACTATGAACCTGACAGAAACAAATTATAGAGAAAAAGTGTTCTACGGACCCCTCAACTTAATTAAATTGCTGAAGAATAATTTCAATCATTGTTACTAAGATTGTATGCAGTAGTTGTTGGTATAAGGCAGAAAGTTCAATATGAATGGAAGGTAAAATTGATAATTGATACCAAAATTGAACTTTTAAATTAAAGGTTGGGATTGATTATCAATAACTAAGATTACATAATAAAAAAATTTTAAAAATATTTATTTGACATAAAATTATTAAAATTTAAGAATAAAAAATCTTATTTTTTTTTAATATTCACAAAAAATTGTATCAAAATCTAATCTTTAAAACTTTTTTAAAAATATATATTTAATATCTATCTTTTTATCATATTTTTAAATCTTTTAGAGACTTATTTGTTATTAGCATCTTTTAGAATTATTTTTGTTAACCAAATGAATTTTCAGGTACTATTTTAATAAGAGAAATGCTAAGGACTATCAAAAATTTATTATTTTTGGTCATTATTTAGCTATCAACTCAATTTTTTTAGTTTAATTTCTTTAATTTGATAGTCTAATAATATACTTTATCTCATATTTTTAAACATTAATAATTAACTAATAACCAAAAAATATAAATTTTGATAACCATCTAACATTTCTTTTTTAATAATTTACTCTTTATTTAATTGATACACTACAACAAATATGGCCTTTAGCAACGCTAAATTTTGTAACGCCTTAAAACCGTTCTCTTAGATAGTTTTAGACAACGGTTTTTTGCAGTATTACTGTTGAATTCAATTTTTCATTATTTTATAGCAACAAATTAAAACCGTTCTCTTTGACTATTTTAAAAACGATTTTATAACCGTTACCATGATTTATTTTTAAGCAACGGTTTTTTATTGTTGTTTAAAGAATTGTACAAAAGAAACGTATCAAAACCGTTGTCAAAATGCTACACTTTAAAACCGTTCTATTAGATTGTCTTAGACAACGGCTTTTACAGTGTTGCTGTTGAAATTCAATTTTTCATTATATTATAGCAATAAAATAAAATCGTTCTCTTTGACTATTTTAAAGAATGGTTTTATAACCATTACAACAATTGTTTATCAAACAAAATTTTTTTAATATTATTTAAATAATTATACAAATTAAAAAAATATATAAAAATAATTATATTTATTTTATAATTTAAAATATTTATATACAATTTTTATTATAATTAATTATTTCATATAAATTGGAATTAAAATTCTGGTGATGGAAAAATAATAAAAAGGTATTTGATTTAATTAGATAATTAATATTTTAAATTTAAACTATACTATATAGAATTTGATTAATATATTTATTTTATAATTTAAATTAAAAATAATTAATTGAACTTAATAATATGTTGATAAATAATATTCTTAAATATTTTTAATGGAGTACATTTAATTTTAAAATTATTCTATCCTTCAATGTTATCAAAATATCTATTTATATTTATCCTTATCCTTTTATAAAATTCCTTATTCTTAGCCCTAAATTCCTAAATTGAGTAAAAATCCTATTTCCTAAATTTTAATACCCTAACCATATTCTATAAAATATTATTAGTATATTCATTTTGTAATTTAAATTTAAAATAATTATTTGAACTCATTAATAAATTAATAAATAAAATTTTATGCGTTTTAAATCTTTATAATATTATATTTAAATATTAAATTATTATTCTATCTTAAATATTTTATAAATTTATTATATTACTCATATAAATTTTATCCTAACACTAAATTCCCAATTAAAACCCTAATTTTACAAATTTCTAACACTAACCTAATGAAAAACGCACGCACAGAGCAGAAGAAAGGGAAAGAAAGGAAACGGGAAGCTTAAGGGGGAGACAGAAGAGAAGAAAGAAGGAAAGGGAGTCAGAGGACAAGGGAGAAGAAGAGAGGGGAAGGAACAGCGCCGTGGAGCTTGGTGCCGTTGGTGAGCTGCCGTCACAGAGAAGAATGGGAGAGGCAAACGTGACCCACGAATGAGAGGGAGGAGCCGCCGTCGAGCCACGCCCCGTCGTCGTTATTTGTGCATCGCCGTTGTCGTTCGCTGAGGGTGAGACGCGAAGAGAAGATGCTGACCTGCACCATCGCGCCTCACTGCCTTCGTCGAGACTTCATCACTGTCGCACCTTATTCCCGTTGCCACCAGGGTTTGCTGCTGCTGCGATTGAGAGAACCGCCGCTGGGGGGAGCCAAATAGGGAGATGAGGTCGCCGTCAATGTGGTCGCAGAAAGGGAGAAACGGATGCAGAGGAAGAGTTGTTCCTCTGCCGCTGCTGTTGCCGGAAATCTTGGTTGCTGTCGTCGTTCATGGTAAGTTAGTCATGTCCTAGTTACCAGAACTACTATCTCTGAACCCTAATTAATTTGTAACAATCCTGTATTTGTTTCTGATGTTCCTGACTCTATTGCATTTTTGGAATCGTCATAGCTGAAGCTTGTCACCGGAGAAGACAAGCTGCTGCGCCATCCCCTTCGTTCTAACACCGAACCTCCCGTTTGTAACCCTGTATTGTAACACCCTACCATACAGAGTCTTATGCTTAAGTCATAATTCAGAGATGGCAAGGTATTACGACCTCTAAAATAAAAATTTAGTACGTATAGTAGTATGAATGATTGATTATAACTAGGAGCCTTTGTAGAAAAAGGGGTAAACAAAAACCGCAACTCAAAAGCGCATCACTCCGATCGATAACGTAACGAACAAGGATAAACCAACGCGAGATTGTATATATACAAAGGAGTGTCAAAAACAGGAATATCAAGACTCAAGATCCGGCTGCGAAGATAACCGGTCCGAGCATAGCAATATATACATATGATAAAATAAGGAAAACCCCAAAGGAAACCCAAAGGGACACAAATACATAAAACCTATTCTCCAAAATCTCCCATAAGAGGAGTCATCATAGTTGTATTATTTAATGGAGATAAAAGTATCTAAGCAAAACATATAAACCAAAAACATAACCCCGAGAACAAAGGATCTTCGCAACTCTAGAAGTCTCCAGCATGCTTCAGCGGGAAACCTCACGTCCTGCATCTGAAAACCACAAAATCCGCATGGGTGAGAACCAGAGGTCCCCAGCATGGTAACAGCTTCCACATATATAATACATAACAATAGAGGAAAGCCAAAGGCAATCCTAGAACTTCCTCCAGATAATATCAAAGCTTATAAACAAGCTAAATCATATAAGGGCATCTGACTAAAGATTCTTCAGTCTAACTAATACTTTCCTTTCCAATTCCTTCAAACCTCCCAACCACCAGCAGGAGTATATTATAGCAAACACAGTTATATTAGACAAAGAATATACAAATAGGAGCAGTTAAGACATTTAGACAATTAGCAAGTAATATGCAGTCAAATAGGCAATCTCGAACAATTCACATAGTATGCATATGATGAATGCCTGTCCCTAGTGGCTGATGATATCATCTTGTCGGTTATAGAGCCAACCCGACAAGTCCTGGTCGCTAACCATTGGACTGTCCCTCTGTCGCGCATCCCCAACTCGAGTTATACTCGTTATAAACTTGATCATAAACATGATCCATATCCATCACCCTCACTGGTGAATATTTTGGGGGCGAGCTCATCCGGGTCTTTCACAGTGCCCGGCCACACTTACGACATAGGGTCACCAGAGTATCAAGTCTCAACCTGGAGCACGTGGTGGCTAGCCACTGCTACTACCCAGGGAAACTCGTATCTCAGATAGTGGAAGTGCAAATCACAATTATCAATAATTCAGCATAAACATGCATGAATCCTCATCCATGGATCAACATCCATATCAGCCATCCGGCTCACGGTTCAGTCCAGAACCAGCCAATATTCATAGCATACACAGCTATTCCGGCTCACGGTTAAATCCATAACCAGCCAATATTCATAGCATACACAGCTATTCCGGCTCACGGTTAAATCCATAACCAGCCATTTCATTAACAATTACAGCCTTTCGGCCCATGGCATAACAAGCACTTCCACCACCATCCTCCGCATCTCACATAATCATCTTGATCCTCATTGATCATTCATTTTTCCCTTGCTTCACTCGCAAGTTACCTCATTCACTAGCCCCTTTTTAATAGCTAGGCATGTCATAATGATTTAAGACATAAAGGGTGAGATCGGAAGCTTAGAAGTATGAGATTTGGCTTTTAAAACTCAAAAATCAACTTTGGGATGAAAACAGGGCCACGCGTACGCGCACTCCACGCGCACGCGTGGATGGCCTCAAAAACTCATCGACGCGCAAGCGTCATGCACGCTAACGCGTGGATTACAAATTTGCCAATCGATGCGCACGCGTCAACCACGCGTACGCGCGGGTGTTCTCGTGCCCCAGGCACAACACTGGCACAGTTCTGGCATAACTCTCTGGAAAATGGCTTGGCATTGGGTGCAGCACAATCGGCGCGCCCGCGCACATCACGCGCACGCGTGGATGGCGTTTTCTGGAAAATCGGCGCGTACGCGCCAAGTGCGCCCACGCGCAAGGGGTCATTCTGCTAAAAATTTTCTAAGTAAAAGCTGCAGAATTCACAGATTTAAACCCCGATCTTCCAACGGACATAACTTCCTCATTTTAAATCGTTTTTCACCCGTTCTTCGAACGGCATGGACATCCCGGATCCAATTTCATTTCTAAACAGATTTGGTACAAAACGGAGATCCGTAGTCCAAGTTATGTCCCGTCAAAGTATGCCCAAAAACCATATTTTCATACAAAACCACAATATGCCATTTTCAAAACAAACCATTTTCAACTCTTTCCAAAATCAATCAAAACATGCCAATTTCATCCCTTTTCTTTGAAATCAATTCAAAATGTATCAAATTCAACATCAAGCCTCCTCAACTCACACATTGACACATAACCACAATTTACCAAAATCACTATCTCATCATTTTACCCCACTTCACCCAAGTGGCTCAAACTCAAACACATTGACATATCATATACTATTCCTCATGCCAATTCTCAACAACACCAATTCCAATAAATCATTATTGTACACAATCAACATCATACTCACCATCAACATGGTTCAATCCACAATTCAATCATAACCAATCATCAAGCATACATCACAACATGCATATTTCTTATACATCATACCACCAAGGCATCAATAATCATCATCACATATATGACCACATCATATATCTCAATCATTCAACAACATCAACAATTCAATGCCTATCTTAGGGCCTCTAGCCTAAGTATTTCCTACCACATTACATATTAGATACGGGAAACCGAAACCATACCTTAGCCGACTTTCCCAAGCTCCACCGGAGCACTTCCAAACCACTTATCCACAAGCTCTCAAGGCCTCAAAACCTCCAAGAACAGATTTTTCACCACCAAACCCTTTCCAAGCTTTTCAAAGTCACCAATCAAGCTCCAATATCCACACATACACAACCTAAGCCACAACCATCATACCCATACACAACATCTCAAAACCCAAACATCATAAAATCACAAATCACACTAGGGTTGAGAATCTTACCACACCCAAGGTCCAAGGAGACAAGATTAACCTTCTCCTTCAAGAGAGTTGGGTCCTATAACATCAAAGAACCCAAAATCTCAACATTTCACCCATGAAATTCGAAAATAAGGGCTGGAATTTCGAACAGAAACTTGTGGCTTACCTCAAGATTGATTATATGGGTTTTGTAGAGCTCTCCGCGGTGAACGCGTGGCCGTAAACGGAGCGACAATCGGAGCTCTAGATCAAAAGTTATGGTGGTTTGAAGATCAAGTGAGAGAAAGAACTTGAGAGAGAGTTCTTCCCTCCATGGCCTCCATTTTCAGCATGTGAGTGTGTTTAGTGAGGAGAGAGAATGCTGAAAACTAGGGTTTTGGTCTAGTTATGTTGGGCCAAGGGCCCACTTTGGGTCCAATTGGCCCGGTTTGGCCCGTTCGGTCCAATCTTGGTCCGAATTCTATAAAATTGGTACCGAAATTCTCGTCTCAATCTCCTCTATCACATTTAGCCATAAAAATCACATTTTAGGCTTTCTAGAATAAATTCTCATTTATGGGTTAATTAGCCGTTAATTAACCGGGTTTTACATTCTACCCACCTAATTGGGAATTTTGCCCACAAAATTCAAATGCAATTACCTGAGAATAAATGCGGATAATCCGTTCGCATCTCCGACTCAAGTTCCCAAGTGTGTTCCTCAACACCGCCTCGACTCCATGCCACTTTGACTAATGAAACATCTTTTCCACGCAACCGTTTAATACTAGTATCATCAATTCTGACTGGAGCCACGGGAAGCGTCAAGTCTTCCCTTAACTGAACCGATTCAGGTTCCAACACATGGCTAGCATCAGGAGTGTACTTCCGAAGCTGCGACACGTGAAACACGTCGTGCAGGTTCGAAAGATGAGGTGGTAGAGCCATTCGATACGCCACCGGTCCAATCCTCTCTAGGACTTGAAATGGACCAATGTATCGAGGATTCAACTTCTTTGCTTTAATCGCCCTACCTACTCCCGTGGTTGGAGTAACCTTAAGGAAAACATGGTCTCCTTCCTCAAATTCTAAGGGCTTTCGCCTCTGATCGGCGTAACTCTTTTGACGACTCTGCGCCGTGAGCATCCTATCTCGGATTTTCTTGACTTGTTCAGTGGTCTCAGCTATCATTTCCGGCCCCAACAAGCCTTTCTCTCCAGCTTCATACCAACATAGCGGAGATTGACATTTCCTCCCATACAAGGCCTCATACGGAGCCATTCCGATGCTCGCATGATAACTATTATTGTATGCAAACTCCACCAATGGCATATACCGATCCCAACTCGCCGGTTGGTCCAAAACACAAGCTCTCAACATATCCTCTAGTGTTTGGATCGTCCTCTCAGATTGACCATCTGTTTGAGGATGGTAAGCCGTGCTCAAGCTTAATCGGGTTCCAAAAGCCTTCTGAAATGCACCCCAAAACCTTGAAGTGAAACGAGGATCTCTATCATAGATTATAGTAGCAGGTACACCATGAAGTCTCACAATCTCCTTTATGTATAACCGTGCTAGCTCCTCAAGGGTGTAATTCATACGAATGGGCAAAAAGTGAGCTGACTTCGTCAGTCGGTCCACAATCACCCAAACAGCATCAAAACCAGTCCTAGTCCTTGGCAATCCCGACACAAAGTCCATTGCAATACTTTCCCACTTCCATTGTGGAATCTCTAAAGGTTGCAACATCCCGGAAGGTCTTTGATGTTCAATCTTTACCTTTTGACAAGTTAAGCACTTTGAAACATATTCCGCCACATCGTTCTTCATACCCGGCCACCAAAACATCGCCTTCAAATCATGGTACATCTTAGTACTTCCCGGGTGAATGGAGAATCCGCTTTTGTGTGCCTCCTTTAAGATATCTTGCCTCAAAGTGCCAACATCCGGCACAATGATTCTACCCTTGAATCTCCATAACCCATCTTTTTCTTCCGACACTCGCCACTGTTTTCCTTGCTCAATAGCCGGTAACACCTTCCATAAGGCTTCATCATTCTGATGAGCCTTTAGGAGTTCGGACTTAAAGTCACTTGAGATTTCTAATCTGCTCAAACAGAAGGTTCCGGATACTTCTTGAGCACCAATTTTAAGACTCTCGAATCCCTTGAGCAACTTCTCCTCTTGAAGCATCATCCAAGCCGCATATAATGACTTCCGACTTAACGCATCCGCCACTACGTTCGCCTTTCCCGGATGGTAATGCAACTCAAAGTCGTAGTCTTTCAACAATTCCATCCACCTTCTCTGCCTCATATTAAGCTCTTTCTGATCAAAGAGGTACTTCAAGCTCTTATGATCAGAGAAAACTTGGAACTTAACCCCATAGAGATAATGTCTCCACACCTTCAAGGCAAACACAACCGCAGCGAGTTCCAAATCGTGCGTAGGGTAATTAACTTCATGAGGTCTCAACTGTCGTGAGGCATACGCCACCACATTATGGTGCTGCATCAGCACGCACCCTAGACCCTTTAATGAGGCATCACCATACACCTCAAAAGGCTCATTCGGCTCGGGTAACACTAACACAGGTGCAGTAGTCAACTTTTTCTTCAATGTCTGAAAGCTCTCCTCGCATTCAGGAGTCCAAACAAACGGAGTGTCTTTTCGGGTTAACTTTGTCATTGGCAAAGCTATCTGTGAAAAGCCCTTGATAAACCTTCGGTAATAGCCAGCTAAACCCAGAAAACTCCTTATCTCTGTTACGGTGGTTGGTTGTTTCCAATCCATCACAGCCTCCACCTTAGTTGGGTCTACGGCTATTCCCTTCTTACTCACCACGTGACCCAAAAACTTCACCTCACTCTTCCAAAACTCACACTTAGACAGTTTTGCATAGAGTTTCTTCTCCTTTAGAATCTGCAACACGGTCCTCAAGTGTTCCGCATGCTCTTCCTCAGTCTTGGAATAAATCAGTATGTCATCAATGAAGACAACAACGAATTTATCCAGAAACGGACGGAAAACTCTGTTCATGTAATCCATGAATACCGCAGGAGCGTTCGTCAACCCAAAAGACATTACAGTGTACTCGTAATGACCATAACGAGTCCTGAAAGCGGTCTTAGGGATATCCTCGCCCCTCACCCTTATTTTGTTATAACCGGATCGCAAATCAATCTTGGAGAAAACTCCAGCTCCTTGTAACTGATCCATGAGATCATCAATTCTCGGCAATGGGTACTTATTCTTTATTGTAATCTTGTTCAACTGCCTGTAATCCACACAGAGCCGCATACTCCCATCCTTCTTCTTCACCAGTAACACTGGAGCACCCCATGGAGAGACACTTGGTCGTATGAAATTCTTTCCCAACAAATCCTCTAACTGAGACTTTAGCTCGTTCATCTCTAACGGTGACATCCTATAAGGAGCACTTGAGATTGGTCTCGCCCCGGGCACCAACTCAATAGCAAACTCAACCTTTCGGTTAGGTAGAAACTCATCAATATCATCGGGAAACACTTCCGGAAACTCACACACAACCGGAATCTGCTCCAACCTTTGATCATCACCCGAAACGCCCGCGGTTAACAACATGATACCCTGACATTCGATTCCAGAACAGTTCACCATCATCGAGTTCAAGTAATAATTATTCACCACGACCAGCCCTTCTGTATCTTCCGGCATAAAGTACACCGACTTTGTAGAACAATCTAGCAGAACATGGTTCTTAGATAACCAGTCCAATCCCAAGATAAGATCAAGACCGACCATCGGCAAGCAGACTAAATTATGAACAAAGTCACGCTGCTTGAACCTAAAGGAAACTTCCGGGCATCCTAGCCTAGTTACCGTGGCTTCATGGGTTGCATTGTACACTCTTAGATCATAACCTAAGGTTACAATCTTCAAGCCTAACTCATGGGCTTTCTCAAATGCAATGAATGAATGTGATGCTCCCGAATCAAATAAAGCATTTAAAGTTTGACCAGCCATTTCACAGTTACCTCGAATAAGTGTCTCGGATCCCTCAGCTCCTACAGCTGAAGTGGTGAACACCCGACCAGTCTGTTGTGCCTTCCCAGCACCTTGTTTCTGCCTCTCCGGACAACTGGCGGCTTTATGCCCCGCTTTTCCATAATTGTAGCACAAACCCCATCCGGCCTTGCATGGTGCTCCCGGATGGTGACTTCCACACCTAGTACAAGCTTGATCATTCTGAGGCTGCTTCCCAAACTTCCTTCCTTGGGAGTTGTTGTTGTTGGGCCTCCTAAATGAGCTTCCCCTCTTGAAAGACGGACCTCTAGGTGCAAAGCTCTTCCCTCGGTTATGTGGAAATGAACCTTTGTGACTCCCTTTCTCAGCGGTTGCCCTTTTCACACACTCCTCAGCAACCCTACTCTTGTTCACTAATTCGGAGAAAGTCCTAATCTCCATTGGTCCCACTGAACTGAAGATATCACTCCGGAGTCCTCCTTCATACTTAACACACTTCCATTCCTCATATTCCACCGGAGTTCCTTGGCACATACGAGAGAACCTGAACAGCTCCTCAAACTTGTCAGTATACTCTGATATGGACATAGTACCCTGCTTTAGCTGTAACAATTCAAGTTCCTTAGCTGTCCTAGCAGAAGTTGGAAAGTACTTCTTATAGAACTCTTCTTGAAAGACATTCCAGGTGATATAGTCATCACCCTGCTGCAGAAGACGTCGGATGCCTTGCCACCAATGCGACGCTTCACCGGTGAGCATATAGGTGGCGAACTCGACACACTGTCCTTCAGGTACCACTTGTGCTTGCAGTGCTCGCTCTATAGCCTGAAACCATGTATCAGCCTCAGTCGGGCTAGTAGTTCCCTTGAACTTAGGCGGATTAACCTTCAAAAAGTTTGCCAGTGTCATCGGGCCTTGAACTCCACCTCCATCATTACCATGGTTGTTCATCTGTTGACCAAGAGCCTCAGCAGTGGCTTGCATAGCAGCAGCCATGTTCTCCAACGCAGCCATAAAGTTCACCGGGTCATTAGGGTTATTCTCCGGTGCACGAGCATTCGTACGACCTCTCGCACTACCTCTACCGCGTCCACGAGGCGCCATCTGGTTCCTATACATACCAAACAATCGATATTAAGTTGATCAGTCTCAATATCGGAAGTCTAGTACTTCAAAGTCCCAAATGCATGCTCCTGAACGTTTATGCCAACTATATCAAGCAGATATACTAATAGCACATAACACACACACAGAGAATGCACAGAAGCATAGTCAGTCCATCCCTCAGGCTCTACAGGAACGAACTGCTCTGATACCATAATGTAACACCCTACCATATAGAGTCTTATGCTTAATGTAAAACCCGGTTAATTAACGGCTAATTAACCCATAAATGAGAATTTATTCTAGAAAGCCTAAAATGTGATTTTTATGGCTAAATGTGATAGAGGAGATTGAGACGAGAATTTCGGTACCAATTTTATAGAATTCGGACCAAGATTGGACCGAACGGGCCAAACCGGGCCAATTGGACCCAAAGTGGGCCCTTGGCCCAACATAACTAGACCAAAACCCTAGTTTTCAGCATTCTCTCTCCTCACTAAACACACTCACATGCTGAAAATGGAGGCCATGGAGGGAAGAACTCTCTCTCAAGTTCTTTCTCTCACTTGATCTTCAAACCACCATAACTTTTGATCTAGAGCTCCGATTGCCGCTCCGTTTGCGGTCACGCGTTCACCGCGGAGAGCTCTACAAAACTCATATAATCAATCTTGAGGTAAGCCACAAGTTTCTGTTCGAAATTCCAGCCCTTATTTTCGAATTTCATGGGTGAAATGTTGAGATTTTGGGTTCTTTGATGTTATAGGACCCAACTCTCTTGAAGGAGAAGGTTAATCTTGTCTCCTTGGACCTTGGGTGTGGTAAGATTCTCAACCCTAGTGTGATTTGTGATTTTATGATGTTTGGGTTTTGAGATGTTGTGTATGGGTATGATGGTTGTGGCTTAGGTTGTGTATGTGTGGATATTGGAGCTTGATTGGTGACTTTGAAAAGCTTGGAAAGGGTTTGGTGGTGAAAAATCTGTTCTTGGAGGTTTTGAGGCCTTGAGAGCTTGTGGATAAGTGGTTTGGAAGTGCTCCGGTGGAGCTTGGGAAAGTCGGCTAAGGTATGGTTTCGGTTTCCCGTATCTAATATGTAATGTGGTAGGAAATACTTAGGCTAGAGGCCCTAAGATAGGCATTGAATTGTTGATGTTGTTGAATGATTGAGATATATGATGTGGTCATATATGTGATGATGATTATTGATGCCTTGGTGGTATGATGTATAAGAAATATGCATGTTGTGATGTATGCTTGATGATTGGTTATGATTGAATTGTGGATTGAACCATGTTGATGGTGAGTATGATGTTGATTGTGTACAATAATGATTTATTGGAATTGGTGTTGTTGAGAATTGGCATGAGGAATAGTATATGATATGTCAATGTGTTTGAGTTTGAGCCACTTGGGTGAAGTGGGGTAAAATGATGAGATAGTGATTTTGGTAAATTGTGGTTATGTGTCAATGTGTGAGTTGAGGAGGCTTGATGTTGAATTTGATACATTTTGAATTGATTTCAAAGAAAAGGGATGAAATTGGCATGTTTTGATTGATTTTGGAAAGAGTTGAAAATGGTTTGTTTTGAAAATGGCATATTGTGGTTTTGTATGAAAATATGGTTTTTGGGCATACTTTGACGGGACATAACTTGGACTACGGATCTCCGTTTTGTACCAAATTTATTTAGAAATGAAATTGGATCCGGGATGTCCATGCCGTTCGAAGAACGGGTGAAAAACGATTTAAAATGAGGAAGTTATGTCCGTTGGAAGATCGGGGTTTAAATCTGTGAATTCTGCAGCTTTTACTTAGAAAAATTTTAGCAAAATGACCCCTTGCGCGTGGGCGCACTTGGCGCGTACGCGCCGATTTTCCAGAAAACGCCATCCACGCGTGCGCGTGATGTGCGCGGGCGTGCCGATTGTGCTGCACCCAATGCCAAGCCATTTTCCAGAGAGTTATGCCAGAACTGTGCCAGCGTTGTGCCTGGGGCACGAGAACACCCGCGCGTACGCGTGGTTGACGCGTGCGCGTCGATTGGCAAATTTGTAATCCACGCGTTAGCGTGCATGACGCTTGCGCGTCGATGAGTTTTTGAGGCCATCCACGCGTGCGCGTGGAGTGCGCGTACGCGTGGCCCTGTTTTCATCCCAAAGTTGATTTTTGAGTTTTAAAAGCCAAATTTCATACTTCTAAGCCTCCGATCTCACCATTTATGTCTTAAATCATTATGACATGCCTAGCTATTAAAAAGGGGCTAGTGAATGAGGTAACTTGCGAGTGAAGCAAGGGAAAAATGAATGATCAATGAGGATCAAGATGATTATGTGAGATGCAGAGGATGGTGGTGGAAGTGCTTGTTATGCCATGGGCCGAAAGGCTGTAATTGTTAATGAAATGGCTGGTTATGGATTTAACCGTGAGCCGGAATAGCTGTGTATGCTATGAATATTGGCTGGTTATGGATTTAACCGTGAGCCGGAATAGCTGTGTATGCTATGAATATTGGCTGGTTCTGGACTGAACCGTGAGCCGGATGGCTGATATGGATGTTGATCCATGGATGAGGATTCATGCATGTTTATGCTGAATTATTGATAATTGTGATTTGCACTTCCACTATCTGAGATACGAGTTTCCCTGGGTAGTAGCAGTGGCTAGCCACCACGTGCTCCAGGTTGAGACTTGATACTCTGGTGACCCTATGTCGTAAGTGTGGCCGGGCACTGTGAAAGACCCGGATGAGCTCGCCCCCAAAATATTCACCAGTGAGGGTGATGGATATGGATCATGTTTATGATCAAGTTTATAACGAGTATAACTCGAGTTGGGGATGCGCGACAGAGGGACAGTCCAATGGTTAGCGACCAGGACTTATCGGGTTGGCTCTATAACCGACAAGATGATATCATCAGCCACTAGGGACAGGCATTCATCATATGCATACTATGTGAATTGTTCGAGATTGCCTATTTGACTGCATATTACTTGCTAATTGTCTAAATGTCTTAACTGCTCCTATTTGTATATTCTTTGTCTAATATAACTGTGTTTGCTATAATATACTCCTGCTGGTGGTTGGGAGGTTTGAAGGAATTGGAAAGGGAAGTATTAGTTAGACTGAAGAATCTTTAGTCAGATGCCCTTATATGGTTTAGCTTGTTTATAAGCTTTGATATTATCTGGAGGAAGTTCTAGGATTGCCTTTGGCTTTCCTCTATTGTTATGTATTATATATGTGGAAGCTGTTACCATGCTGGGGACCTCTGGTTCTCACCCATGCGGATTTTGTGGTTTTCAGATGCAGGACGTGAGGTTTCCCGCTGAAGCATGCTGGAGACTTCTAGAGTTGCGAAGATCCTTTGTTCTCGGGGCTATGTTTTTGGTTTATATGTTTTGCTTAGATACTTTTATCTCCATTAAATAATACAACTGTGATGACTTCTCTTATGGGAGATTTTGGAGAATAGGTTTTATGTATTTGTGTCCCTTTGGGTTTCCTTTGGGGTTTTCCTTATTTTATCATATGTATATATTGCTATGCTCGGACCGGTTATCTTCGCAGCCGGATCTTGAGTCTTGATATTCCTGTTTTTGACACTCCTTTGTATATATACAATCTCGCGTTGGTTTATCCTTGTTCGTTACGTTATCGATCGGAGTGATGCGCTTTTGAGTTGCAGTTTTTGTTTACCCCTTTTTCTACAAAGGCTCCTAGTTATAATCAATCATTCATACTACTATACGTACTAAATTTTTATTTTAGAGGTCGTAATACCTTGCCATCTCTGAATTATGACTTAAGCATAAGACTCTATATGGTAGGGTGTTACATGTATGGCTTCCACTCTTGTTCTATTTAGCATTTTGTTTCCCTGTTATATTATAATTTTAATTATGGTAGCCAATATCTTTGTTTTAGCACTGCTATGTTCTGCCAGAAATATTGAAATGGTTGCTGCGAGTGTGATCATAGTTGGTGCCGCTATCTCTGTCCGAGTTACGTTGAATTATCGCTGCTGCTGCCACGAATTGGGGATAAAGGGGCTTTTTGTGTTAAATTATGTGATTGCTTCATCGAGGTAGGGGGTTTAACTTAAATTATTTTAATTTAAGAATGCCTACAAGGTTTATTGAATAACTGCAAATAGGTTTAATAGCTGTGAGTAATTGATTAATTATATGAATGTTGAATTGCGGCTAAAATTATGATTGGAATGATTGAGATTTTGATTGGGACTTTGATTGAATTCGTTAATTTTGTGAAATTGAATTATGAATTGTTTGATGAGAGATTATTTTGATTTATGTATTTTGATGGATCAAATTGAAATTGTTGCTGTTGAGCTGGTTTACTGTAACGGACTTAGTTGGTGATTAATTGAAACTGGGTTTAAGGAATAATTAGAAGATTGAATCTTGAAATGTTGAACCAATTGCTGAAAATCTGATTTTTGAAATTAAAAGATAACTTTGGAAGTAAATTAGTTATTCAACAATAATCGAAATGATATGAGAGTAAAGGCAACTATGATAAAAGTTGTTGTTGGGATTCAATTTTGAGAAGTTTAAATTAACTAGAGAACTGGTTATGATTTCTCAAAGTTAAAATGCAAAATATGATTTTCTGCATTACTTTTAAACGAAGTCAGAAACTTTGAAAAGTTATAACTAATTCTGTGATTATCGGAATTGCATGGGACTAAGTCTGGATTAAACTTGGGAATGTGTGGAGCGGAACTGGAAAATTTGAGGACTTTTCGTTAAATAGAAAATTTATGGCAAATTTTTAAAGTTAAGTCATTAAATCTGTCCAGCAGCAGAAGAGTTCAAACAGGGCAGCAACATGTTTGTCTTGCTGCGATTCCTATGAACTGAGTTCTGGAGTGAAACCAATTTCATTTTAAAATTTGATTGACTTGGTTAATTGCTCTAAAACTTCAGAATTTTAGGAGTTAAGGATTGGGAGTTGTGAATTTTTGAAAGTTAATGATTAAGGCTGGAAAGAATCAGTTTTCAGCAAGTTATGCGTCAGCTTCCAATGCTTGTAATTATTAGCATTGAATAGAAATTGGGTTGCAACCAAGACACACTTGCTGCTTGATAAATTAGGAGTCTCCAAACCAAACTTTAGCCTAATTGAAGTTTTGTAGTAAAAGTTATATAAGTTGAAAGATACTAAGCTTGTTGGTTTCTAAAACTTGTTGCTTGTAAAAGTTATATAAGTGATCTCCAAATTAGAATTTGCACTAAAAATTGTGATAAACTGAAATAAAAGACTTGATCATGTAGGTCGTTAGTTGTATGAAACAATGATGTTAAGTGCCTTGTAAGATTTTTTTTCCCTCTTCTTCCTCTAAAAGATTCTTAATTTTTATCTTGATTTACTAAAGGCTAACAAAATTCCATCATATAATGCAATTTTCTTTGCTTCTTAATCTTGTCTTTAGATGAAGACCATTCAAAATTATACTTAATTGGATATTTTGTAATGGTGTTATTTTGCATGCCCACTTCATTTCTTCTTATTTTGCTGTTTTATTCATACATATGGGTTTTTTGCATTTTGCTGAATGTTGTTATATATTTCAGTCCATGAGGCTTATTCTAAAGCATTGAAGACCACTATTGTGGATCATCATGATATATGATTTGTAGCTAAGATTTTGTTATTTCATTGTCTTTTTTTTCATCTAATTACATTTTGTCTTTGTTAATAAGTATAGCCTTACTACGATATCATTCTATTGCAGGCAGTATGGATAGTAGTCTCCTGTTAAAGCTTCTTTTTAGCACTATATTTGAGTATCTTCAGATTAGCTTCACTCCACTATAATTTATTTGTATTAATTTCATGTAAAAATATAGCACAATCTGTTATGTGGTGTATATAGTTTCTTCCTCTCTTGGTGTTTGCCAGCAATAATTTGTTTATTTGTTTATTTTTCATTTCCATGGGTTCATCAGATTGCTAGAGCCACTTGTTATTTTTTTAGCTTAACTATATGTGCTTAATAATTATATATCTTGGCACAAATTGATCATTAATAAATATGTTTTTTATTTTGTAGATGTTGCAAATAATTTCAAAGTCAATGAAGGATATTGGCCCACGTGCAATGTTCTATCTGACTGTTGCAGTATCTGACTTTTATGTTCCTTTGAAGGACATGGTAGAAAATTGATATGATGGTTCTTTCCATGAAAGTTTCATCCCTTATTAACTTCAATTTTGGCTTGAATGATTTTGTAATATGTTAAGATACAAGAATATTAACCATGTCAATTTCAAGGGCTAGAGTTAGTTATTATTTAGAGAATTAGCATACAGATAACACTACATAACTTAATTAGTCCTGCTTAGGTTGTGAAAACTGAAAAGTATAAGCAGGAAAACATTTGTTGTATTTTGAAAAATGGTGATGATATAAGTACAAGACCTAGACTAGTGTGTATGTTATTTTGCAATGATGATATAATGTGATTATGGATCTTAGTAATTTGATTCTAATAGTTTAGATTATTTATTGACACTAAATTAAAAAAAGTTGGAACTAATTTCATTAATGAGAAAATTATTATAATTAAAGAATTATATATTACAAAAAATCGTTGTCAAAAGTCACATAAGGCAATGGTGTTAAAATCGTTGTCAAAGACGATTACAAAATGGTAATGGTATTAAAACCGTTGCCAAAAAATAATACTAACGGTAACGCTTTAAAACAGTTGTCTTAGACGACTATAAAATGGCAATCATATTAAAACTGTTGCCAAAAAATGACACCACAGCAACGTTTTAAAACCATTGGCTTTGTGAATAATAAAACTACAACAGTTAAAAACCGTTGCCTATCCAGTTATGATTTTAAACCATTGGATCATGAAAGAGAACGGTTTAAAACCATTGCTTATCGAGTAACGGTTCGAAATCGTTGTTTAAAATTTTCTTTCAAAACCGTTGTCTATGCTAGTAACTTTGGCAACGATTTTTTTTGTTACCGTTGCCTTAGATAAAAAAATGTTGCCTTTGAGCATTGGCAACGGCCGCATATACCACAGGTCAAAAATCGTTGCCAAAGCGTTGCCTAAAGTTTTAGAAACGGTTTTTCAATCTACGGCAACGGTTTTTGACCGTTGCGGAAACCCTTATTTGTTGTAGTGTAAAGATTATAATATTCTTTATTTAATAAGAAACGGTTAAAGAGGAGTGATACACTATTATAATTGTAACTAATAATGCATTTCCCAACATTTTATGAATCAGGACCTGCATGTTTGCATCACTGTTAATTGTACTACTGATTCATAATTTGGTTGATTAATCTGGAAATCTTGTTACATGTAAAAGAAAATGGTTGATCATATTGCGTTTGGTAAAACATGCGAATGAAGGAGTGCGGCTCAAAAATTTTAATATGGAAATAATATTACACATGTGCGTTAAGATGAGACTGTGGGGTATTTTTTTGGGATGTGGTGAACTTTCTGTTTCTCACACTATATAAAAAGGGTTTAATATTTTTTTTAAATTTGTTTCTTTTTTTTTTAGTCAAGCGGATTAGACAGTTCCCAATCCTAAGCATTACACCCATGATTTACATACTCACACAACACATTTACACACACTACCATGGGTACTATAGGTTCTTAAACCACATCCAATTTCAGCTGGGATTCGAACCCGGATGCAGCTTGCATGAGGCATATTCGCGGGCGATTGCACCAAAAATTCGAGTTCCTTTTGGATTTCCCTCTTGATCAATGACAACCGCAGCATTATCATCATATTGTATTATCATGTCATTGCTACGTTTAAGTTCCTTACAAGTACGTACAATTACAGCTCTAATCACTTCTGATCTTTCTAAAGACATATTTGGTACCGCTTCCTTGATTACAGCAACAACAATGTCACCAATAGAAGCATATCGTTGATTACCTGCTTCTATGATTCGAATACACATCAATTGACGGGTTCTGCTGTTATTCGAATAATCTAGATATGCCATCTGCCATCTGTTCTAGGCCTCCGCTACTAATTTGTTTCTTTCACATCTCGCACTATGTAAGGAAGTTATGGGGAAAAGAGTTTGTCAGCCCATCTCGCACCATGTAATTTTTTTATTTTTTTTAAATAATCAATCAAATCGTTCACAGCGAGAAACATTTTGACATGATATTTTCGTCAATTCGTTGAGTACAAGAAGATTATTTTATCGTGTGAAATATTAATATTTTAATATAATTTTTGAAAAAATTTAATTATTTTATTGAATTAACGATTAAAAAATTAATATCTACCCCATATATAAAAGAGTAAACCCAGTTTGCAAATGAGTTCATTTTCACCCTTCTCTTCATATTCATACTCACTTTCACTTTTCTCTTAAAAACCTTTTTTATTTCTACTCCTTTGTTCAAAATGTTTGCAGTGTGTGACAATTCTTTTTAGTTTTCGTTGTAAGAGTAATGGAAGCTAATGTGAGTTTACTAGTATATTTTGATGAAGTTATACCATATACAATTGAGGGTATAAAATTTATTTGTAAAAGTTCAATTTCTTTTACTATTTCTTGCACGTCGTCATTTGAAGGGAGGAAAAATAGATTATACCAACACATACACGGAAATATTTTTAAAAAATTAGTAATATTTTATAAAGGTAACTGGTATTCTTTTTCGGTGGTGTGATACAATTTCAATCGATGAATGTGATTGATAAAGCCACTATGCTAGAAATGTTAATGATTTATAGATAGAATCAAGCTCATGTGCTGATGCTAGAATTGTATGTTGAGTTCGAGCAATTGGGTAATACCCACGAAGCAGATGAATCGTTGCTAAGTGAAGGAGAAAATATAGACTGGGAAGAAAATAACAGTGATAGTGAAGAAGAGTTCTTAGCCAACAATGACATGTTGAGAGGAAGTGATGGAGGGAACAAGACTCGTCCTGAAAGGGAAGTTCATGGTTTAATAAACACGATCACAAGCTGATATTCATTCAATGTGCCATTTTTCATGCGTACTCTGGACCTTGACGCTATGCACGCACCAGAATTTGCTGAGTTTGCAAACCCAAGTATGTGACTTTATCATTTTGTAAAGAATGGTGGTAAAATTTTAATTTTGTTTTTAAAGAATATTGATTATTTCAAGATTTCGCATGTTGCTACAGTAGTTGATATTAAGATTCTTTTGCATCGAAAAAAATAAATAAGTTTCATTATTTTGCTTGATATTGTAACTACATGAAACAAACTGCCTATAGACTAGTGATATTTTAATTTTATTTTGAGTTAAGATGTTAAACGCTATGAGATATAGTTTTATAGAACTTTGAAATTGTTATTCCTTATTTGCAGGAGTTCCTTTTGTGCAAGATGGTTAGCTTACTGTTGGAATGGAATTTGGTTCTGGGAGGTTGTGTTCATGGCAATTAGGAGGTATACCCTTTATAAAGGGGTCGATTACATGGTCTACGAGTCTGAGCCTTAGACGTTTTATGCAAAGTACCTATAGTATGGTAGAGGTTGTGATTGGCTGCTTCGGGCTAATTTTATTGAACAAAAGTGTTGTCGAGAAATTAGGCAATACAATGGAAGTCATATGTGTACTATGAGAATGATTTCTCAAGACTATTCAAAACTGGATCCAGACACAATTGTGGATGCTATCAGGCCTCAAGTTGAAGTTGACCCATCCTTGAAGGTCCAACTCATCATTGCAGATGTTCAATCGAAGTTCAACTATACAATAAGCTATCGTAAAGCTTGGTTGGCAAAGCAAAATTCAATTGCAAAAATCTTTGGTGGTTAAGAAGTTTCCTATGTGTGTTTGCCTGCATGGTGTATGGAAATGTGTGCTCAGAACCCAGGATCCATGGTTCAGGTAGATACTACACCAGCATATTGTAGATCTGAAGTGGAGGAAGGTGCCAAAATAATGTGCCGAGTATTTTGGAGCTTTCATCCATGCATTAGAGCATTCCGACATTGTAAACTACTCGTGCTGGTTGATGGCACATATCTGTATGGCAAATACAAAGGAGATCTTTTGGTTGTTGTGTTTCAAGATAGAAACCAAAGTATCGTGCCACTTGCTTTCTCTATCGTTGAAGGAGAGACGGCGGATGCATGTCATTTTTTCCTAACTAATCTATGGAGGAATGCCATCAGGACGGATCGTGTAGGTATTATTTCTGATCGGCATGAATCTTTAGGGAAGCGATGTCAATATGTAATGGTTCGTGGAGTCCTCCGAGGGAATTTCATCTTTTATGTGTGAAGCATATTGCATCAAACTTCTTACGAAGATTCAAGGCACCATACTTATAGAAACTCATTGTAAATATAGGTAAAACATGTTTTTTTTTTATACAAGGTTGGTCTCCGTGGATTTTTAATTTGTGTTATACTTTTCGAATTAGTAATGAGTTGTATTATCTTGAAACAAATTTTGGAGTAGGGCATTCGAAGAAGAACAATAATAGATCGAGCAGTATCAGCGATTGGGGGAATAGGGAGAGGTATATACTCAACTGTGTGACAGGATTGACCGTCGACAATAGGTTACGACTTTCGATGAAGGGCATCCCGGAGTCATATGACAACCAATCTGGTTGAGTACATAAACTCAATGTTGAAAGGTGCGCGTAATCTACCTGTCACGGCATTGGTTAGGGAAACCTTCTACTAGTTGAATGAGCTATTTATTTGAAAGAGCGCAGAGGCTCAAGAACACATAAATGCTAGACACACCTTAGAATTTGCCACTGCAAAGTTACAGGCAAACTTACAAGCTTCACGGAACATACAGGTGCATCGATTTGATAGACGCAATGAAGTTTTTGAAGTTCGTAAGATGCCTACTGATGTGGAGTACACAGCTGACCTCAGGTACATGGTTTGTGGCTGTGGTATTTTCCAAGTGACTCAACTTCCATGTCGCCATATTTTTGTATGTTGTGCCAACCAGTGTCTCAATTAGCAAGTTTATGTTCACGATGTCTACAAGACGAATGAAATTTGTGGAGTTTACCGAACCGAGCTTGTACCAGTGGGGGATCCAAGCTCATGGCCAGCTGATGCTGGACCACGATTGATCCCGAATCCTGCACTCAAGCGAGGCGATAAAGGTCGACTGAAATGCAACCATTGTAGAGGCAAGGAACATAGTCTCAGTCGATGCCCTCATTGAGCCGGGTCGAGCTCAGGTAATGCAGGTCCTGCTTCGTAGTTAGTTATTTCGTGGTTTTCTTAAAATCAAAATGTTCATTTTGTCCAATTTACACCACAAATTCGGATGTTAGTTTTTTTGTTTTGTGTGATGTTGTGGTTATTGTTAGAGTGCTGTTCTTGTAACTTTAGATGAAGAATTTAGATGATAAGTTTAGAGTGTATTCATGGTAATATATATAAAAATGTAGCATAGCAAAACAAACTGGAATTAATTGCGCCACCTTTATAGTAGCAACATTGCATTTGAGAGAGCAGAATTTGAAGAGTTAATTATAAAAGACTACATCACAAAATCCAACTCAAAGTCAGTAGAAAAGGTTTCAGAATACGTAGAACAGTAAAATTATGACTTACACACACAAAACATTAAAATCACAACATTAACATCCAAATTTCTACATATGTGGAGTTTATTTTTTTTCCTTTTCCCTAGCCAACTTGGACCCCTAGTAACAAACTTCTTTCCCTTCGTAAGCATTTTCATGGAAGGGGATGGGTTGAGTTTATCCGGCGGTGCTACATGAGTCCGAAGAAAATATATCCTCTCATGACCATTGTCGCAACCGAGGTTGCCGCCTACACTACCACGTGGGGATCGTCATCATCATCATCACTATCATCGCTGTCGTCCATGCTGACATCCTCAGACCTCTACTCATCTTCATCGTCCGAGTCATTACATGTATCTTTTTTGCGCATTTGCCAAGCTTTTTCCCTCAAACGTGTATCAGCCCTCTTATGCGTATAGCCGAAGTCAACGTTAGGGCAACTGCCCCTAGAATTCGTTGCCATGTTTACTCCTCTATGATTTCGGCATTGCCTCCAATTATTCCACCTTATAATTTTAAGCTTTTTATTCAGAAACATAAAAATAAACACTTAATATCATAACATACAGTTCACGATGTAACACATGCTATTTTCCACGCGAAAAACAAAATCTACCTCCATGCAAATGAAAAGATGCCACCTACAAGAACAAGTGTAAGAATCGAAGCTAGCCAAGGCATTCGTTCCCAAGCCCAGACCTGAAAAAACACTATTGGACCGTCAATAGCCTTCGTATCATAACGCGAGACCCAACACAAGGACTTATATAGATATGCCAAACATGCCGATCCCTAACTATAAGACCTGATTTTTGAAAAATTTCACAACAAGGGGAAAGTATTTGCAACTCACCATTGATGTTGACTTGTCAAAAAACAAAGTTGTCCCAATCAAAAAAAATATAACATCGGATATAACGTTGTACAGATTCTATAGTGTCTAACGCCTCGGCATCACGGATATGTCTGATCCAAGATAGTTTTAACGCACTAGATACATGATCATTTTCGCCTGGTAGTATCCCGAAGTTGGCCACGCATTCTCGACTAGGTGGGCAAAACTGTTGTCCGTTCTTCTGCTTACAGCATGACCGTCGGTCGAGAGACCATAAATGTCTGCCACATCTTCCACTACAAAATTCTTGCTTGATTGTGGAAGTTTTTTAGTGAGAGTTATTGTAAACTTCCACAATATATTTTCTTCTGCTTCTC
The DNA here is from genome assembly GCF_014773155.1 of Arachis stenosperma. Lineage (NCBI taxonomy): Eukaryota > Viridiplantae > Streptophyta > Magnoliopsida > Fabales > Fabaceae > Arachis > Arachis stenosperma. Next base: position 78,320,816 of record NC_080383.1, read on the forward strand.
CGTCGTCTTCCGTCGCGGGTTATGCCGCTGAATCTGCTTTTCCTCCGTCGGCTTGAAGCACTCAGAGTGCGTTTTGGTGCAGATTCGGTGCTGCTAGCTGAGGAGATCAAGAAGGCGAGCTAGCGAGTCTCTATAAGCTTCGATTGAAGCTACGTTCAAAATTATCAGATCTCGTAAAACTGATTTCATGTCGTGTGGATTCATTACAGTGAGGATTTGTTCCTAATTTTTTCTCGTTCTTTGTTTTCTTCAATTCTTCAAATTTTTTCAAAGATATTAGATTTTGTGATAATTTGATGATATAGTTTCGCAAAATTATACACAAATCCTGCTTTTTATGTTCTAATATACTATTTTCTTCTGTTAATTTTTTAGGTCAAGGCAGAGGATTTGATATAGATTTTGTTAAGTTGATTTGATATATTATAAAGGTGAAGACACATTGAAAATTTTGATTTTTCTTAAAGTAAAAAGGATGTTAGGGTTCATAGTTTAGGTGATCATTAAGTTCAATTGTTTCCATTAGAGGTTATTCTCTTTTATTGATGCAGATTTGTTGAGATATATCTATAAACTAAGTAGTACTTTGTTGATTCAAATTTCAAAATGCAAAATAGTTATCTTTGTATGCCTTCAAGATGTATCATTTTTTGCTGATCAAGGTTGGTAGAAAATTTTCATTATATAGCATAATAGATGTTTAAAACAAACATAGCAATGTTCATGTTTCTCATTCAAAGTATACATATTTAATTTAATGTTCTGTTTTGGCAGGTGACTATTACTAAATATGTCATATGAAGTTCTTGAACAAGTAATAAATTACTTCAATGATTCCAATAAAGGTAACATATTTGTATTATAACTGTATAGTATTTACAAAAAAAAAAAACTAAACTATGGTTAATCAGATCTACTTTATCAACTCTATTTTGCAGGTATTTTCTTTCAATTTCTTTGGGGAGTGGGGTGACGAGCCAGGTGAGCGTAGTTATTAGTTTCCTCCCATTCAACCTGTTGGTCGTGGCGCTTACGGCGTTGTTTAGTATCTTCAACTCTTCACTCTCTCTCTTTTCAATTTCATTCAATTTTCCCTCATCTTTCTATTTCAGCTGCACGACAAATTCAGAGTCCAAAGAAGGTGTTGCCATCAAGAAGATCGGGAATGCCTTTGACAACAGGATGATACCAAGAGGACTCTCTGGGAAATCAAGCTCCTCTGTCACATGGACCATGATCATGTAATCAATTTCATTTTTCTCTAATCAGTTTTTGATTGTGTTTTGGTTTTGAAGTTTTTGGTGTGAATTATGTGTGGCAGGTGATTAAGATAAAGGATATAATAAGGCCAGCGGAGAGGGAAAAGTTCAATGATGTGTACATAGTTTATGAGCTAAAGGACATGAGAATCTGCCATTCATTCTTCTTCTTTAATGAAACTAACTGCAAACATGACAATGGAAGAAGACTCCTTAGCTGCACTTCCATTTGACAGAGCTGTTGAACAATAGGTTCAATTTCTTCTTTACATTTTCTCTTTACACTTCAAAGTTTAGAATTTTTCCTTCTTAGCTCTATGATTTTTTTTTCTTTCAATTTTGAATTTCTCATTTTCCTTTCTGGCATAACTACTGCTACATAGGTAGTAAATATGAATGAAGAATTACATGCCACGACACAATGTTTTATGTTGCTGGTAGTTTACTACTACTACTACTACTACTGCTGCTGCTGCTGCTGCTATTAGGGCCTTTCTATGCCAATGTCCTCTTTTAATGCCGAAGTTTCAATCTTGGAACCGAACCCACGCTAATGGAGCATCAACACGCCATTTCCATTGCTTTTACCAGCTAGAGTTCTCTCACATGGGGGAAGCTATTAAAGAAGAAGAAGAAGAAGGTGTTGCTATCTCCTTGGAGGAGTGGCGGGCCTAGGGCACAACCTCCCCCGTTCCATCCATGGTTTCTCAAATTGTTAATGATTTGAAGCTTTTGGAGAAACACGTTGATGCTCGCATGAGCTTTGGTGTCAATAGTGGAAAGTTGCAGGTTTTTTTTTATTTTTTATTTGAATCTCTTTGGATTTCTCTTATCTTAGGTGTGTCTTCTTTATGTTATTACTAGAAAGAATGTCTTAGTTCTATTCTATGGCTAATGATTAATCATATACCTGTAAGTAGTGTGTAGAAAATACTATACCATTACCACAAGATGCTCGAGTTCAATTCCTAGTTTTTTTAAAAAATGGATCTTTCTCAAAATGAGGACCAGCTACATGAATTCAAGATTCAAACTATGCCATGGAGTCCTTCCTGAAATTTTCAATTTAGAGTAATTAAGATGTAGGACTGTTAGTTATAAATCCGCCTATAGTCTTGCTAGTTACAAAATTTTCATAAACTTATATACCAAATTTTCACATGATATATTATGATTTACAATCTATTCACTGCAGATTTTGGATGCTATGTGATGATTCAAGGGGATTTTAGGGTATAAGAAGATAAGAAACATCGAGCGACCTATCAGGCATTAGGTGATTCTGAAAAGAAGTTCCAGTTTTATTCAGCCAGACAAATAGCCTGTCGCTTGCTTGGAAGCAAGGGTTACCTCTGTCAGAAGGTTTAATTTAAAGTGGTTTGAGCAAGGTCTTGCCGAACGATGGTGATATGCCTTGGGCATCTGCTCTTATGGATTATTGTTTAATTTTGTAGTGCTGACTTCCTGTGGAAGAGGATTGTATGTGTTCAAGAATCAATTCCTGCTCCCTCTGGCCCGGAATAAAATTTTGATTGTATATACATCCCAAGGTTATCTTTTTTCCTCCCTTGCATTGGTAGTTTACCAATGAACAAGTTGATTTTGCTATGCATATAAAAGGATAATTAAGAGAATCAAAGGTTGAGGACTTCCTAGATTAACATACTTAGGAATCCCCCAATTCTTGAATAGTTGTTAGATATATTTGTTTTGTTAATGCACCATATTTATTTTTTGTTAGTATTTATATTTGTTTTTTTTTTTGTACTCAAGAAGAGGAAAAGAAAATTAATGTTGAAAAAGGTACATAAATGCAGAGATAGTATTTACAGCTAGCTCCACTTGCCCATTGTGTGGTTGTGTTCCTTTATTTTATCATGAAGAAGAGGTATTAGTGCATTTTACATATAACAGCATGTGGTCATAATATGAAGGTCAAAACACCAAGACTAATTTACAGGAAAAAAAATAGCATATATAAGATAACAATACAATGAAGATTATTAGCATGTGTGGCATGCATACATGATATGATTGTTATTTGTTTCTGAAAGAGAATATATAGTACACATTGCTATAGATGTATATCATGATTACTCTCTATCACTCTTTTATATAGTACTATCTATTCTACCATCATGCTATGCCGGTTAGCTTGTCCTTAATTATTCACTTTCTGCACAAATTTTCTAAATGAGTCAAAATGATCAAGGGATCAAGTTGACTAATGTTTTTTATTCATAGGAACTATTTGAACTCATTAACACCAGACCAAAGAAAGCATTAACTCTTAATTTTACTTTTGATCAAGGTTCTAATTTTGTTGTGCATAAACCAGGATGTTGTGGTCTCTCGAAATCGGCTGTCTACTTTACTTCTCTCTAAAGGTAATTAATTCTTTTGTTTCTGTTATTGATGTTTACCATTATGCACATATGACCTCTTATTTCAATGTGTACTCTACTCTTAATTTTTTGAAAAGTGAGAGAAGAATCTGGTTACAATGAGGGGAAGAGTTTTAGTACAGGATCTCAGATTCATGACAAGGGACATAAGGATGAGGTGTGTATTTTTGTTGTTTTTATTATTCTAAATGCAATGGTTGTTCTATGACAGTTCTTACATGTTTAGCAGTATTGATTATGGAATAAGGAATATATATTGGCATGTAGTTTATTTTTCATACAATAAAAAATGCTTCAAGATAAGTCGCTGAAACTGTTAGTTTGTGTATGCTTTTTATTTCTACTAAGCTTGTAATTAGAGTTATTTCTAGTTTTTGGACAATGGAGAGCATGTTTCATAGATGAAATGATCAGTGAAAAACTAAATATGGGAAATAACTAGTAGCAGTTAGTCTCATATTTGAAAACAATTGACAATAGCCAGAGTTAGGACTTCAAGCTTGCTGCTGCTACTTTTTTTTTTTAATTTAAGAATATGTAAATGAGATGAGATTAATGAATGATTTGAAATTAAAAATAAATAAATAATTTCAGATTTTGTAGAGGTTTGAAAATCTCACAAAATAGTTAATTTTTTTTAAATTAAAAAATTAATTAGTGGGGGTTTTAAATTGCCACAAAAGTGATTTAAAACTGTCACAAAAGTCCAATATAAAACTCCCACTAAACACACACACAAAATCTCCACTGAATAGATTGTGGAGGTTTTTAAAAACCTCCACAAAAGACCTCGTGACATCTCAAATTTTAGAGATTTTAGAAACCTCCACAAACTATTTGGTGAGAATTCTAAACCTTCATAAATAATAAAAAAAAATTATCATATATAAATAAAAATCTTATAGTGTTCAAGGATGATTGTGCATTTACCTACTGAAAGACAAAATATATGTGTCTCAGATCGTCATTTGTCTATTAATGTCGTCATGAGATCTTTCTTACATTTTAGCCTTTCTATTTGAAATGTGTGATAGAAACCTATTTTCGGTAAAGCATCAGTCACTAAAGAATATACCGTTCTAGTGAAACCAATTTTCTTAGTTTTAAAATTTTTGCCGGCTGAATATGAATCAACATAAACAAATTTCAGCTAACATACAATAAAAAATATCAAAATTATGTTTATCATTAAAAATACGTTATACATATTTTTTTTAAATAACATAAATATATATTATTTACACTCTATGTACCTTCAGTAAAATATATATTTCAATAACATTAATATTAATTAGATATATATATATATTAGCATTAATCTTAAGTTAACACTATAAATATTAATAATATACTTATGTATCATTAGTGTCAAAATATTAAAATAAAGATATTTTAATATATTTAACATTAATATATGAAATAAGGTTAATAGTCAAATTCGTTCCTGAAAGATCACCTATTTTTTAAAGTAGTCCTCAAATGATTTTTTAGTCATATCAGCCCTTGAAAAATAAAACGTAAGTCAAATTGGTTTTTCCGTTAGTTAGATGATGATGTATCACATTAAGTGCCACGTCTCACTAGATGATTGGTTGATGTACTTAGCACGCCACGTGTCACTTGACATGTAAAAAAGTTATTTATAATAAAAGGAAAAGTCTAGGGGGCAGCAATTTTATTACATTATGGCCAGCATGTAACCAGTAGAGAAAGGTGAGCCATTGGATGAAATCTCAAACCAATCTCACACCATCAAATCATCATTGATGGCTAATTGATGGCTACCAATCACAAATGTTGCTAGCCCCCTAGCATTGCTCATAATAAAAATAGTCCTTGAAAACTCAGACGTAAGTCATTTTTATCCCTAAAATTTTAAAAATTAATCAAATTAGTCCGTATATGATTTTTTATTTTTTCTTCATAATATTAAATTTAAAATATTTTTTAATAGTACTAATTTTAATATTATTTTTAGACCTTAATAAACAAAATTTTTTTTATATAAAATAATAAAAATAATTAAATTATTATAAAGTTATTTTGTTATTTGTAATTTAAAATTTTACCTTTTCAAATTGTAATTTTTTTATTTAAACGAATTTATCATATTATTGTTAATTATATATTTTAAAAATTTAATATTTTAAATATCACTAAATAATGTAGTAGTTATTTTAAAATTTAAATCTTTTAATTTTTTAAATTATAATTTGTATTATTGTTTAATTTATTTTGTAGAACTCTCAACAATTAAAAAATCGATTTATCGAATCACTTGTTGAATCTTAATATTTTAATATAAAATATTTATATTATAGAACTTAAATTATTGTTGAATCTTAATAACTAATATATAATTAGTATATACTAAAAAATAATTTAAAATACATTAATAAAATAATTTAACAAAATAATAACTTATATATTGAAAATTGTGTAGATACGCAACAATATATTTTTCTGGTAAAGTTAAATTTCGTACAATTTTGTATTTAAAACTCACTTAAAACACTAATCACACACTTTTAATATTATTAAAAAAATATATTAACATTTTTTGTTAATCTTTCTTTTTCCAGAAACAAAACCCACTCTTTTCTTATTTATTACCATTACTGTTACCTCTCCTCTCACTACTATTCTTTACTGTAAAAAAAAAGAAGCTCATGCTCTGTTATTTTCTACTCGGCTAATACGAGAAGGAAGAAGTTGATTATATAGAGATTTGGTGGGTGGGAAACAGCCGCATAGCCTGCGTGGAGGACCGGTGTCGCAGCCTCACCTTCTCGCACTACGCGTGATTCTTTTTGCAAGTGTTGTAGGCTTCTATGGTTGTCGCTCTGCGCGAGAAGGCAGGCCCAAGGACGCATGCGTAACTCAATCCAGCTTTCTCGTCATTTACGTGAAGTTGGTGTCATTCTTATTATGTCCAAGAAACTCTTGACACCATAGACTGAATCAACATCTGTACATATCATTAACCTGGACAACATCAAAACTAAAGCAATATACAAAATAATTTTAATAAAAGTGCTGCTACATGAAAATTAACTAAAATTCTAGCATTCTCTGAATTCTGTATATAAGTTCAATAAATTCCAGCTTATTATTGAAGTAGTGGTCAAATTTTTAATTATGGTTGATAATAAGCTTTTAGTCCAAATTAATTAAAATTTAAAACAACTAAAGTATATGCATGATGGATACTGAACGGACTGGGATAGAAGAAAATAAAACAAGGGAAAAGAATAAGGGATGTGCACATGCACCGAATCAAGATCAACATAGATATTGCTTACACATACAAATTAGACATAAACATTAATAAGTAGTGGACATGTGGGGCCCTAATTATACTTAATTACCCATGATAGTGACTGATTAGAATGTTAACTAAGTCTATTATAGAAGATAGCATAATAGACGTTGATTTATCAATATATTGAAATCTTAACCGCATGAAAATTTGATGTGGGATATGATTATACATCCCTTGGACTTTTTGTATTTTTTTACTATAGTAAATTATATTAATTTTACCTCTCTTTACAAGGGATTAAGATGGGTAAACAGTGTCTACGGCAACAAGTAGCATTCTTATTCTTTTAATATTTTTTGTGTACTCTGCTTAATTTTTTTTTATTGTATAACTTGATCTTTAAGCTATCACTACTACATTTTAGGCATTTAGTAATATTATTTTTTAATATTTATTAAAATATTAGTAGTTACAAATTTACAATAAAATTATATATTAAATAATATTTAGGCTAAAATATTATCAAATATATTTAATTTTTTAGAAAAGATTACCTATTTCTAATCTAATATTCACATTTATAGGAAATAATCAAAATTTTCTGTTGATAAAATTAAAATCTCTCGCTCTTCATGTCCAAATCTCATTCACGTGATATAGATTTTACAGTCCATAAACTACCGACAAATACATTGAGTTGTATCAAGTAATAACTCGCAGTGATCCTGTTAATCCTGCTACAACATCACTTTCTTTCTAACAACAACAATATGAATGGCAATAGATTCAAACAACATTAATAAAAGAATAAAGTGTTTCAAGTTAACGCTGTTATACTAAAATAACAACAGTATAAACAATGCAATGAATTACTGCACCATAGCACCATCTATGTAAAATAAAAAAATCAACAACCATAATTAACAACTAAAAAAAATCATAATAATCTTAGAGAGATCTAAAAAGAAAGTGGTACAATGGATTAGAATGAACTCAGAATTATCCCAGCAAAAAGGAGAATCCCATTTTGAACCCAATATCCATTAGAATCAACTCAAAATCCATACAATTAACTCAGAAATAAGAACATATACAACATCAATCATATAAATTAAATGTAAATGTATAACACAACTGAAGTAGTAGATGGCTGTTTATCGGAGAAGAGAAGACGGGCGAGCAGCAGCTTTGAATCAACGATGAGGACAAATTTAGGTCTAGGATTGACGACAAGGGATAGCGACGCCAACAACAGCTCCAAAATGACCTTCGACGCGAGGATATGAGGTGACCTTTGAATGGGAGAGGATGGAAACCACTAGGTTTCACCGCTGGTGCTGAGAGTGGTTGGGGAAGATGGTGGCTGTTTGCTTTGCTGATTTGCTCTGATAGGTGATGAGCGGATATTTTATATGCTTTTTGGCATCATTTTCACATAGTTTTTAGTATGTTTTGTTTAGTTTTTATTAAGTTTTTATAGGTTTTAGTGTTAAATTAACATTTTTGGATTCTACTATGACTTTTTGTTTTTTTGTACAATTTCAGGTATTTTCTGGCTGAAATTGAGCAGTTGGAGCAGAAGTTTGATTCAGAGATAGAGAAAGCACTACAGATTCTGTCTGAATCTGATCTCCTTGCACTCAGAAGAGCTTTTCTAGAGCTACAGAAGTCCAAATAGAACGCTCTCAATGGCTATAAAAAGCTAACTTCTAGAGCTTTCTAACAATATATAATAGTTTATACTTTGCTTCGGATTAGAAGGCCCAAAACTGGCATCCAACGCCAGCTTCCTGCCACATTCCTGGCATCAAGCGCCCAATGAGGACCCCTTAGCTGGCATTCCACGCCCAAGAGACCTCATATCATGTGAATCTCATCAAAGCTCAGCCTAAACACTCACCAAGTGGGCCCCAAAAGTGGATTTTAGCACTAAAAAGACTACTTTTCCCTTACTAGTCATCTGTTTAGTATTTAAGTGATTTAATTTATGTAATTTAGAGCTTTTTGGATTATCTTCACATTATTTTCGAGTTTTACTTCAGTATGAGTTTATAAACCTCATAGGTTGAGGGGAAGAGTCCTGTCAAGTCCTATGAATTAATAAAAGTATTACTATTTCTTCTCTTATCCGTGTTTGATCTACTTCTAAGATGTATATCCGCTCTTCAACGTGGTGAATAGGATGATCAAACAATAAGCTCTGTTCATCAAATTAAGATGAACGTGCCTGACAAAAACCCGCGTCTACTTGGGTTCGTGTGAATATGTGACTGGAAAGCACGAGCCAATAGCTATGTTTATACATCTCTCAGACGATTAATCCACGACTTCGTTGGGAACTTCTCAAGACACCAGTTCAGCCGATTTTCGAGGAGATTAGGGTCTCCGTGGTATAGGCTAGAATCCAAAAAGGTAGTGTTGTCTGATCCAGAAGATCCGACCTTGTCCGTGACACTTTGAGTAGGATCGCCAGGAGAATGACTTGCTAGCGCTTCACCCTTCGTCAGATTAGATGACCATGGCCAATGGCATTCAATCTATAGCAGAGGAGATCAATGACCACGGCCCATGGCGTTGATCACGTACAGCCTGCCATAGAAGAATATCACTCACAAGTAGAGAAGACAGTGATACCAGAGTTAATTCAGAAAGACAAAGCAACTCCAATCTTTCAACATATCCCTATTGCTGATTCGAAAAGTCTTAATACAATTCCATATCCAACAACCTTCTGATCGGCCTGACTAAGACCTACAAGATAACCAAAGCTTGCTTCAAACCACAATCCTCGTGGAATTGACCTTGACTCGCTCAGGTATTACTTAGACGACCCAGTGCACTTGTTGGTACAACAATACGAAAGTGTGGAGATTCGTGCAACCAAGTTTTTGGTGCCGTTGCCAGGGATTGTTGAGTTTGGACAAACTAACGGATTGTCTTGCTCCCTAGATCAGGTAACTTTATCATTTTTAATTGAATCTTTTATTTTATTTTCTTCTTCTTCAAATTTTCAAAAAAATAAAAAACCTTTTCAAAAATATTTTTATTTTCTTTGTTCAATTGTTATTCTTGATTTGAGTCTTTGTTTGTGTTTTTGTTGAGTCATTTATTTTTTTCTTCTTTATTTTTTTTTAAAATTTTAAAAAAGTTTTTTAAAAATATTTTATTTTCTTTGTTTAATTTTTCTTCTTGGATAGAGTCTTACATGTTCCTGTTTTTCAATTCCAAAACTTCTTAAACCTTTTACAAGAAATATTTGTCCTTTCTTTGTTTATTCTGTGTTCTTAGTTTGAGTCTTTTTGTTTATGTTCTTGGTAATTATTGTTCCTTTGAGTCTTTCTTTCTAAAAAGTTTTTCAAAAATACCTTTCTTTGTTTAAATCTTGTGTCAAGTCTTTAGGTTTGGTGTTTTCTTAGTGCTTTTCTTTTAATTTTCGAAAATTGTGTTTTGGTTTTCTAAAAATTTTAAGTTTGGTGTTCTTTTTATGTTCTTGAGTTCTTTGAGTCTTTAAATTTTGTTCTTTGTGTTCTTATTAGTCTTCAAAGTGTTCTTGAGTCTTTTTTGTGTTTTGATCTTAAAATTTTTAGGTTTGGTGTTCCCTTGTGTTTCCTTCCAAATTTTCGAAAATTAGATGCACTAGATCAAAAAATTTTAAGTTTTGTGTTTTTTGTGTGTTTTTATTTTTCATCATAAAATTCAAAAAATCAAAAATATCTTTTCTATCTTATCTTTCACTTAATTTTCGAAATTTTTAAAATAAAATTCAGATTTGAATTTCAAAATTTTATCTTATCATATCTTAGTTGTCAAGTTTTCAAAAATCAATTTTTTTAAATTAAAAATCATGTCTTTTTCAAAATTCAAAATTTAAGAATTCAAATTTCAAATTTCAAAATTAAAAATCTTATCTTTTTCAAATTTCAAACTTTAAAATTAAATCTTTTTCAAAATCAAATTTCAAAATCTTATCTTTTTAAAATATTTTTCAAATCATTTTAATTTCCTATCTTATCTTTTCTTATCTCTTATCTTATTTTTTAAAATTCAAATCTTTTCTTATCTTATGTCTTATTTTAAATTCAAACCTTTTCTTAATTAATATCTTATCTTCTCTCTCTTCTTTTTCAAAACTCTCTAACTAACTTTTCTCTTCCTAAATTTTCGAAAATTATTTCTCCTTCTTCTCTCTCTTCTTTTTCGAAACTTCCTAAGTAACTCTTCTCTTAATTTTCAAAAACAATATCTCATCTTCTCTCTCTTCTTTTTCAAAATTACTTAACTAACTCTCATCTCTCTTAATTTTCGAAAACTTCTTCCTCTTCTCTCTCTTCCATTTTCAAAAATTTAATATTTAAATTTTAAATCTTTTTAAATTAATTAGCTCACTTTTTGAAAACAACAAGTTTAATCACCCGTGCTATGCACGTGATAAGATTGAAATTATAATTTTAAGTTGTTATGTTAAATTTTATTTTAATTATAATAATTTAATTAATAAAAAAATAACTTGTATGCGTTGTTTTTCTTTTCTTAATATAGTATTAATTGTATTAACTATAAAATAGTTATTTAATCTACTTTTTTTAATAAATCAGGTATATATACTCAATATGACCATAAATAATCTAATAATACTTAAATCTACCAACAAAATTTTATATGTTGGTTTACTGTGAATTAAAATCAGCTCAAAATAAAGAACAAATTAATAGAGAATCTTAATGTAGAAAGTTTTGTAATAAACAATAAATCATTTAAACCTACTGAATAACAATTCAATGCTATCCTTTGATTCTTGCAAAATATATATATGAAACAACACTGTACCAATGTTTATATATAAAATTATATGATTACCGTAATTATAAAATTGTTTGTCAAGAGAATAAAATTATACGACTTGTATATATATATACACACTAATTACAAACGATATGAATTTTTAATGGAGATACTGGATACTAATAGAAAAAAATTATATAAATAGAAATTATTTAATTTCAATTTCAACTTCATATAACAAAACAGTAGTTTTCAAAAATTATGAAATCTTTTTTTGTCATATGTATTATGCCATACGTATAAATTATACGGGTTATTATATAAATTCATATATATGCATAACAAAATAGTATAATATTATATATTTTCTACAATAATTATATGCCAATATTTTGAAAAAAAAAAGATAAAAGAATAGATATATAAATATGTATAATATTATTGCTATATATGAAATAATTTTATATTGCTTTAATTATAAAGACTTACTATAATTATATAAAATTTAATTTGAAAAAATAATTTCCATTGCCATAAATAATATACTAAAGCTGTTAGTATATTATCTTCTTTATGGTTAATTGAATTTATCAATGATTTTCCCGTGTAAATCGTTATTACCCAGTTTTTAATAATGACTTAATATACAAAATTTGAAATTGGAAATTGTTATTACTAATTCAATTAACTGGTTAATTGAGTAATAATTGTCAAATTATTAAGGTACAAAATCATTGATTTACTCAATAGATTTTCATATATTATTTATATTTCAAGTAATAATTTGAAATTATATTATTTACCTAGGTAATAATACTATTATTAAAAATTATTTTTTGCATTGATTTTTAAATCAATTATTAAGTAATTATTTTTGTTAAGGTAATTGTTTATAAAATGTTTCAAATTATATTTTGTTAAGATATAATTATTTAGATTATTACTCATGACACGGGTATAATTTCATTTTATACCAATTAATCAATTATAATTATATGACACGGGTGTAATTTCAATTTTATCTACAGATTATTTTCCGTAATAATATACAACATATTATTTACCGTGATAATTTGATTTGATTGATTTCTATTTTATTTATGTACATAAATGATTAAAATATATAACATAAATATTGTAATTATTATAATTCTATGATATAATTATAATTAAGATATTTTATCATAATTAAATATTGATTTGATATAATTATAATGAAAATACTTTCCCAAAATGATATAATCTACTATTATTCATCCACTAATTATTTGGCAATAAACCTAAATATGATTTTTTACATCTCTGCTATGGGAAATAACTACTTAGATATACCAAATAATATGTAACATATTACTACTTGTATAAGTTAAGGCATAAAGACAGGATTTAATTAAGGTGATTGAAACTTTCACCAAACAGAATATGACCTCAATCGAATAAAAAAGGGTACTCAACTTTGCATTAATTAGCTAGTCGAAGAAATAACATACTTATTCATTATTCATGTTTCATTATATTTTTTAAATAATATATAGAAAACATATATCCTGTGTATAAAAATGTGACTATTAGTAATTTTATTAATAAACCTTTTTTTAAACTATTACTAATTTCAATTTTAATAGAAAATCTGAGGAAATAATTTCGCTTGCCATAAATAATATATTAAAACTGTTAGTATATTATCTTCTATATGGTTAATTGAATTTATCAATGATTTACCGTGTAAATCGTTATTACCCAGTTTTTAATAACTACTTAATATACAAAATTTGAAATTGGAAATTGTTATTACTAATTCAATTAACTGGTTAATTGAGTAATAATTGTCAAGTTATTAAGGTGCAAAATCATTGATTTACTCAATAGATTTCCATATATTATTTATATATCAAGTAATAATTTGAAATTATATTATTTACCCAGTTAATAATACTATTATTAATAATTATTTTTTGCATTGATTTTTAAATCAATTATTAAATAATTATTTTTGTTAAGATAATTGTTTATAAATTATTTCAAATTATATTTTGTTAAGATATAATTATTTAGATTATTACTCATGGCACGGGTATAATTTCATTTTATACCAATTAATCAATTGTAATTATATGACACGGATGTAATTTTAATTTTATCCACCAATTATTAGCAAATAAATTTTATTCCAATTATAAATAAAATCTGTTTTTATTGGCAAATAAATTGTCTTTATGTCAACGATTTAATATATGTGTAGGTTCATTTTTTGTCAAATATAATAAAAATACAAATAAAGAAATAAAGGATAAAAATAAACTTAATAATGTCTCACACTACTTCATTTTATTAAATTATTTAAAAATAGCGCATCCACAAAAAAATCATCGTAATATATAAATTAAGGCAATAATTTAAAATTCTATAATTATAATTTAATCAAATACTAATAGTAAAACCAAATTACCTAAACAATATTGAATCTATTCTAGTCCTTAGTCACGTATAGTATAGAATCATTCTTGTAACGACAACTAACTGAAATAACATCGTAATTTTTAATATTTAGAATTCGAGCAAAATCAGACCATCCTCTTGTTAGATAAGCTTCATCATCCGCTATCCATGCAATGCGGCAAGGTATAGAATTGCCACACCGAAAAATTGGGTTGGTCATAATAGGTGAGTAGATCCAACCATTCTTCGGTAAAGTAGAGACTATTGCCTCTTCTTTGAACGCTTACATCCATGTAGTTGGAACCCGAATCAGTGAAGACAACTCGATGAGATATTTCATGGATGTGATGCATTGTAAATGATTGTGGCAAAAGACAATCGCACTGGAACATTAGACGATAAGAATAACTTAGAGTAACAACAAATAAAAAATTATCAAAAGAATAATATAATAAAATGAGTATATGAAAAATATTATAAAAAATTATAAATTGTACCTTAAAAGGATCAACTTCAATAAAAAAATGAAGAATACATTTTTATTCTATAAAGTAGTAAAAAAAATACTAAATATAAAATTATGAATTGACTCTCAAATTTAGATTTATGTGCTACAGAAAAACACTATATATAGACTTTAGTAAAACAAAAATAAATATGTAAATTATCTATTATTAAGGTAATTTTTTAATAATGCATTAAATATTGATTTGATACAATTATAATGAATATATGTTCCTAAATTAGTATAATTATATATTAATTTCATCAAATTATGGGTAACAAAGATTTTTTATTATTAGTATTACTATTATTAATATTATTATTATCATTAAAATGAATAAAAGTATTTTTAATTGATAATTGATAAGTAGTTTAATAGTGCATTAAATTTTAATTTGATACAATTATAATGAAGATATGTTTCTAAATTAGTATAATTATATATTATTCATTAAATATTAAATATAAAATAATTATATTAAAGATATTTTTTATAAAATAATTTAGAAAAATTATTTAATATACGTGAATCGGGTAACAAAGATTTTTTATTATTATTATTACTATTATTGATGTTATTATTATCATTAAAATTATTAAAAGTATTTTTAATTGATAATTGGTAAGTAGTTTAATAGTGCATTAAATATTGATTTGATATAATTATAATGAAGATATGTTGCTAAATTAGTATAATTATATATTATTCATTTAGTATTAATTATAATATAATTACAATAAAATAATTTAGAATAGAAAAAAAATTATTCGTTTTGGAGGGAAAACGGAGGCATGAGAGATCGACATGTCACCTTTAGTAGTTGGGGAAAAATCCAGTTTTAACATATTAAGTAGATTAATTAATAATTAAAAACAAAAATATTTTAATTCCTATTTACTTTTTCTATTTATACTTGTCTTTTTCTCACTTCTATTTATTCGAATTCTATCTCTCTCTTCTTCCATCTTCACCTTTCTCTCTTATTCTATCTTCTTTTATTTACTCTTATCCCTAGTTTCAAAGTATTCTTCTTCTACTTCTTTTACTTCTTTTCTCTCTTCTTCTTCTTTCTTCACATCTCGCTTTAAGGAGGAGCTTCTTGTCTATTGGCACAAAAAATATTCTTCTTTTCTTTCTTTTGCTTTTCTTCTTATTTATGACCAGGAACAAGGATAAAGAACCCCTCTTAACTCCTGATCCTGAACTTGAGAAGACTCTGAGGAGGCGTTTACAACAAGCTAAAGCAGAACACTCCGGAAGAGAACCTTCAGAAAGTTTTGAACAAGAAACAGAGGACATGACCGAACCTCAAGAGGAGCCAAGAAAGGTCCTTAGCGACTTCACCATGCCGACCTCTGACTTTTATGGCAGAAGTATCTCTATACCTTCCATTGGAGCTAACAATTTTGACCTTAAGCCTTAGTTAGTCTCTCTTTTGCAGCAAAACTGCAAATTCCATAAACTTTCAATGGAAGATCCATATCAGTTTTTAGCTGAGTTCTTACAGATCTGTGATACTGTAAAGACTAATGGAGTTAATCCTGAAGTCTACAAGCTTATACTCTTTCCCTTTGCTGTAAGAGATAGAGCTAAGCTATGGTTGGATGCCCAACCAAGAGAGAGCCTTGACTCTTGGGAAAATTTGGTTAATGCTTTTCTGGCTAAATTCTTTCCCCCTCAAAGGATGAGCAAAATTAGAGTGAAAGTTCAAACCTTCAGACAAAGAGAAGGTGAATCCCTCTTTGAAGTTTGGGAAAGATACAAGCAACTGGTCAGGAGATGTCCTCCCGACATGCTCTTTGAATGGTCCATCATAGGTGTGTTCTATGATGGCTTGTCTGAGATGTCCAAAATTTCATTGGATAGCTCTGCAGGTGGATCACTCCACTTGAAGAAAACGCCTGCAGAAGCAAGAGAACTCATTGAGGTGGTTGCTAACAATCAGTTTATGTACACTTCTGAAAGGATGAAAAACCACTATTTTATGATTCATCTTGTGCTTAAATTGAGTGTTTTTATCAACTCTTCACCCAGTTATTCAAGACCTCTGCCTCAAAGTACAAGAACTCGAGGGCCGAGTGGCAACCAAGGAAATGAACAACGCCGAAAATGGAAGTCACGCAACTTCTAGATCAAGATTTCGTCATGAAACCAGGCGCGGCAGGTCGCCAAAATAGCGACACGGCAAGAGGTAAAATTGCAGCGTCTCCCATGACCACGGAGACCACAGGTCACCAGAACGGCGACATAGCAAGAGGTACGACAGCAGCATCTCACGCGACCCGGATCATCAACACGACACGGATGATGACCAACGACACCGAGAGGCCAAACGCACAAGAAGCAACCATGTGATAATGGGAGCTACTCCCTTTACGAAAAAAATCCTGAAAGCAAAACTCCCTAAAGGCTTCGACAAACCCAGATATATGAAGTACGACGGAACCAAGGATCCCTAGGAACAGCTAACGACCTTCGAAGCCAGAATGAACCTGGAAGGGGCCCATGACGCGGTTTGATGCAGGGCCTTTCCGGTAACCCTAGCCGGACCCGCGATTAAATGGTTCAACGCCCTTCCCAACGAATCCATAACGGGCTTCCATGACATCTCACAGAAATTCATGGCCCAATTTACCACCAGAATCACCGAAACTAAACATCCCATAAGCTTGTTGGGAGTTACCCAAAGACAGGACATATCCACGAGAAAATACCTTGACCGATTCAACGACGAGTGTCTAATGGGCGACGGACTCACAGACTCGGTCGCAAGCCTCTGCCTCACTAATGGACCATGAATGAAGATTTCTGGAAACACCTCACCACCAAACCGGTATGGACCATGCACGAGATCCAAAGTATCATAAAGGAGTACATAAACGACGAGAAAGTAAGCCAGGTTGTAGCCGCCAACAAACGGTAGCACGGTACCTCGTCACCAACCCCCACCAAGAGAAAACCATAAGAACAGAACGGGCGAGATTTATCACCGGATAGCAGACCAAGGCATCCTCCCGAAGGCCCGACAACTCAAGGACAGAACGAGCGGCAACAAAACCCTATACTGCGACTACTACCGAGGATACGGACACAGGACACAAGACTGTTTCGACCTACATGACGCACTCGAGCAAGCTATACGAGACGGCAACCTCCCCGAGTTTGCCAAAATTATCAAAGAACCAAAACGTGCCGAAAGAGAAAATTTACCAGAAAGGGAAGAACACAACCCGAGGACACAGAGACAAGCACCCAGGGAAAGCCCGAAGACAGACCCGACCATAATTGTAAACGTCATCATAGGCAAAGATACCCCGGAAAAGTCTAAATCAGCATTCAAGAAAGACCTCAAGATCCTGGTAGTCAGAGACCAGACCCCAACCCTCACCACCGGGAAGGCGATAAAATTCTCCCTCGAGGATTGCCAACACGGCACCTCGGCAGAAGACGCCCCCTTCGTCATCTCCGTGAGCATCGGAACCGGGCTAGTAAGGAGAATACTGGTGGACACAGGAGCAAACTCAAACACCCATTTCAGAGGAGCCTTCGACAAAGTCGGACTCTGTAATAACATCCTCCGGACACACCGCAACGGGATCACTGGATTTGGGGACAACTTCCTCAAACCAGACGGCTCCATCGTCCCTCCTCACCACAGGGACGGGAAGCCAAAGAAAGACAATACTATCAGTGTTTGTGGTCCTCAAAGATTCCACTGCTTACAATATCATCCTCGGAAGAAAAACGATCAACGACATCTCTGCCGTCATCTTCACAAAGTACCTCCTCATGAAGTTCACAGTAGACAACGGCTTCATCGAAACAATCCACAGAGACCGGGAAATCACAGTAAAATGTGACAACACCAGCTTAGCCCTACAAAAAAAATCCCGCAATGCCGCTGGCATATTCCTGGCCAAACTGGACGTCCGACAAGACGGACAACCTAGACCAGAGCCAGAAGGATACGTGGAGAAACTACAGATAGGACAAACCAAAGAGGAATACACCTTCATCAACAGGAACCTTCTATACGATCTTAAGGAAGACCTCTCACACCTCCTAAGCGGAGCAGAGACCTGTTCGCATTCACATCGGCCGACATGCCAAGAATAGATCCCGACCTAATGTCCCATCGACTAGCCGTAGCCCCAAGGCCAAGCCCGTGACATAAAGAAGAAGAAAAATGTCCGCCGACCGAGCAGCCGAGGTCAAAAAGCAGGTCAAAGCCCTCCTCGAGGCAGGCTTCATCAAGGAACTACCCTACACGACCTGGCTAGCTAACATCGTACTAGTAAAAAAAGCCAAGAAAAGTGGCAGATGTGCGTCGACTACACGGACTTAAACAAAGCTTGTCCTAAAGATGCCTTCTCACTTTCAAATATTGACAGACTGGTTGACGCCGCATCCGATCACCGATATCTTAGCTTCATGGACGCATACTCCGGGTACAACCAAATACCCATGCACCAACCCAATGAGGAGAAAAAGACCTTTATCACCACGGACAGCACGTACTGTTACACAGTCATGCCTTTCGGTCTAAAAAATGCCGGAGCCACTTACCAAAGACTCGTCAACAAGATATTCCAAGGCCTGTTCGGGACCAAGCTCGAAGTCTACATAGATGACATACTCGCCAAAATCGAATATACTGAGCAACTCATTAGTGACCTCGAGCTCGTAATGAACACGTTGAGGAGGCACCGAATGCACCTCAACCCGACAAAAAGTGCCTTCGGGATAGAGGCAGGAAGTTCCTTGGGTTCATGATCACACAACGTGGGGTAGAGGCAAACCCCGAGAAGTGTAGAGCCGTCCTCGAAATGTCAAGTCCGAAGAACCTCAAGGACATTCAGAAATTTACTGGCCGACTAACCGCATTATCGCGTTTTCTCGGCGCGTCAGCCCAAGTGGCAATCCCTTTCTTCAAATTCATGAAAAAAGGAACCCCCTTTTGATGGGAAGCAGAATGCGAGGAGGCATTCCAGCATTTCAAGAAAGTCCTAGCAGAACCTCCAGAACTTGCCAAACCCCAAACAGGAGAGAACTTCTACTTATACCTATCCATAACAGAAGAAGCACTCACAGCAGCACTTATCCGAGAAGACGAAAACAAGACCAAGCAGCCCATCTACTTCGTAAGCAAATTTCTACAAGACACAGAATCACACTACTCACACCTTGAGAAAGTAGCCTTTGCACTCCTCACAGCCTTCGCTACATAGAAGTTGTGATTGGATGATGTGAATATCATAGTGCCTAGTTCCATTTTTGTCCTAATTATTCATGTTAGTTTTTGCATTGTTGAAAATTAGGAAAAGAACTAGAAAAATTTTGAAAATTGCATCCATCACATCATACATACAAATAGAAAATAATTTTGGTGAAAAACAACAAAGATTTCCAAGAATTTTTTTTTAGGGCGTTCTATGGAATTGATTTGGAAAATTGTTTTAAAACTTGCTTGAATGATTTTTTTATGGAACATAGAAGAGAGCTAGAACAAAGCAACCTTGTGAGTTGTTGAGCCTTAATGAGTGGTTACATATTTTGACCACTATTTTTGTTTATTGTGTGCTATGCTCCTTCTATGATTGTAATCTTGGTTTTGCTTGATTCTTTATTTCTAGTGTTTGATGTTTTGAATGCATTTAGCATGATTGAGGCTATTTTTGTATTAAACTCACTCACCCATATGGTCCTACCCTTGCATTTACCTTTGTTAACCCCTTTTGAGCCTCTTAATCCCATTTTTTCTAATTGTTATCACATCACACCCTAAGCGGAAAACCATGAATTACCTTGAATTCCATATTTGATTAGCTTAGGTTGAAGAGTGTGTTTCATTTAAGTGTGGGGGAAATTTTGGGAAATATTGGTAGTGAATGAAAAAATTTGTATTGGGTATGCATTGAAAAAGAAAAATTTTGGAAAATGGGTCCACATTCATGTATCAATTTGCTTTAACCATATGCATTTGTCCTAGAAAAAGAAAAAAATGAAAAAAATGAATTGAATAATAATAATAATAATAATAATAATAATAATAATAATAATAATAATAATAATAATAATAAGATGGGACAAAAATCATCCCAAAGAAAAAGAAAAAAATTATGAATAAGAAATGCATATGTGGATTTGGATGAAAAAGATGCATGAATATGTATAAAAATTGTGATTATGGGAAGTTAGGTTGCATATTTTGTTATAGGTTGAGTGGAGCACTTGAGCTAATCAAAGATCCAATTCCTTAGTCCACTTAGCCATATTTATCCTACCTTAACCCTAACCCCATTACAACCCTCTAAAGACCTCATGATACTTGCACTCAAGCATCAAATACTCGTTGATTGTTAGATGAAAAGCAAAACCTTACCAATTCAATAGGATACTATAGTAAATATAGTTATATATCGAATACACATACTTGCATGCCTATAGATAGTTGCATTCAATAAGTTATTTCCTTTTTGATCATTCTCCTTGTTGGTTTAGCATGAGGACATGCTATTTTTTAAGTGTGGGGGAATTGATGAGTCCATATTTGATGAGATATTTTGGCTTGATTTGAGTGGATTTCATCACATCAACCTACACTTAAGCACCAAAATAGCATAATTTTGTGTTTGATCCCTAAATAGAACCCAAATGTGAAAACATGCATTTTTGTGCTTAAATTGAGCAATTTAATTCCACTTTTATTCCATTTGATGTCATGACATGTTTGTTTAGTGATTTCAGGCCTTAGAGGCAAGAATGAATGGCCAAAAGTGAAAGGAAGCATGTACAAGGTAGAACACAAGAAGAAAACAAGGAAAAGCACACACAGCGACGTGTGCGTGCGCACGAGTGCCTGTGCGTACGCACAAGAGAATTTTCAGCCAAGTGTGCAGACGCACATATCTGTGCATTTGCACAGGTCCCTACACATGATTTTGTTAATGAAACATGTACTGCACAATTTTGGGGGCCTTTGGCCCAATTTTGGAAGGCTTGAAGGCTGAATTAGAGTGCTATATCAAGGGAAATTCAACACTTATCAAGGGAGCCATCTTAGAATAGGAAAACACATTTTAGGAGTAGTTGTAGGGTATTATAGAAAATTCTGTCTTAGGTTTAATTAGGGTTTGTAGCATTTTATACTTCAACTCTTGCTTTTGGATTTTGCAATTTACATTGTAAGTATTTCTTTAATTGTCTCTTTCAACTACATTACTTGTTCTACACTTTCTTATATTTCCATTTCTCTTGTCAATATTTACATAGTCTTGCAATTTTGGATTCATATTTGTTTAATTTGATGTTTGATGGTTTTTATATGTTTGTTGAGTTGCTTTTATTGATTTTGATCATTTATGGTTCATAGCTTTTACCATTTTTCCAATTTTGCCATGTTTTATGTTTATGCCCTCTATGTGTTTGATGAAATGCCAATCTTAGTTATAGGGTAATTTCCACCCCTTGGCTTGGGAAAATGAGTTTATGGATTACTAGAGCCACAATGTCCAATATTTAGTGATAATTCTTGGGTTGTTAGTTGTTATTATTTCCACAAACGCTAGCTTTTTACTAAGGCAATTAGAAAGTTAGCTAGGATTTGTGGATTAATAACAATTATGCTCATGATGATTGGATTTTTGACGGTTTAGAATTTTACAAATGAAATCTCGTTGAAGTATAGTCTCTAAACCAACAATAATCCTTTCATACAAAAATTTGTTTGTCACAAGTACAAACCCCTAAAATCTATAAACCGAAGTATTTAAACCTCGGGTCGTCTCTCAAAGGACTTGCATGGTAGTGTTCTTGTTATTGGTTATGGACTTATTTATTTTGGGGTTTTGGATGAGAAATGTGAATAGTAAATGGTAGGAAAACTTTATTAACAAAATGGTCTTGGCAAGGTTTGGTTGTCAAGGGTCTTCATCATTATCACTAGCCACAAGTATGGTAGTTGCAAGGATTAATCCCACTTAGTCATCCTTAAATCAATTAACAAGGAAAGTCAAGTGAGTTATATCAATCCTAGTTCATAAGTCCTAGCTTTCCACTAATTGGATTAATGAAGGCTAGAGTTAATGGCTATCAACTATCAATCAATTGGACACTAGTGACTCAAGAAATCCTAAGTTACCTTCTCAAGCCAAGAACATAAAATTCTAGTCTAACATTCTTCCAAGCATTTAATCAAACACTTGGAAGGCACAAAAGAAAAGTATAGTCAATCACAACAAGAATGAATTCTAACTAATTGAATGTAAAGAATTAACAACAACAATCAAGGAATCACAATTATCATGAATTACCTCAAATTGCATTATTGAAAGAAAATAAAGAGAACAAGAGTATCTCAATTACAAAACCTAGAAACAAAATAAGAGAAATTACAACAAGAGAATAGGGATAGAGAGAAGAACCAAAGTGTAGCAATCACCAATTGGAGGTAGAAGTAGAAGGAGGCTTGAATTAAACCTAGAACTTTAAGATCCTAATCTAACCCTAATTCCTAATCCTAATTCTAGAGAGAAGTGAGAGCTTCTCTCTCTAAAAACTAGTTCTAACTACTTCTAAAACTAAACTATGACTAATGATCAAAAGTATGTTGATTTCTCTTCAATCCTTGGCTTAAATAGCATCAGAAATGAGTTGGATTGGGCCCACAAGGCTTCTAAAATCGCTGGCCACGTGTTGCATTAAGTGGGTCATGTGCCACCATCGGCGCGTCCGCGTACTGTGCGCGTGCGCGCCCCTATGTGCGATGCAACTATGGCAAATCTTATATCGTTTCGAAGCCCCGGATGTTAGCTTTCCAACTCAACTGGAACCGCATCATTTGGACCTCTGTAGCTCAAGTTATGGTCAATTAAGTGCGAAGAGGTCAGGCTTGACAGCTTTTTGGTTCCATCATTTCTTCATGAGTTCTCCAACTTTATATGCTTTTTCTTCATTCCCTTAATCCAATCTTTGCCTCCTAAATATGAAATCACTTAACAAACATATCAAGGCATCTAATGGAATCAAGGTAAATTACATTTAGCTATTTTAAGACCTAAAAAGCATGTTTTCACTCTTAAGCACAATTAAAGGAGAATATACAAAACCATGCTATTTCATTGAATAAATATGGGTGAAAGGTGATAAAATCTCCAAAAATCAATACAAGATAAACCCTACAAATGGGGTTTATCAACCTCCCCACACTTAAACTAAGCATGTCCTCATGCTTAAGCCAATAGAGAATCAAAGGGTATCAACATTTATTCCCTGTAAATAAACTATATGCAACTATCTAAATGGATGCAACTAAATGCAAAATAGTTTTACCTACTTGGTTAAAAATAAATCAATCCTCCAAGTCGTACATGCACAAGTAGGGCCAAGATCATATAACGATTCATGAATCCTACCAATTCGAATATCAAAATGAAGTTCAAGTAGACTTGCGAGAAGAATGCTCATGAAAGTCGGGAATCAAGGAATTGAGCATCGAACCCTCACCGAAAGTGTTTGCACTCTAGTCGCTCAAGTGTGTAGGGTCGATTCTCTCAATTCTCTCGTAATCATGCTTTCCAAGATTTGTTTTTCCTCTAACAATCATCAATTATTCGATGCATGTATACATGTATCATGAGGTCTTTTCTTTAGGTTATAATAGGGTTAGGGTCAAGGTAAGGATGCATGTTTGGTCAAGTGAGCTTGAAATTTGAATCTTTGATAAGTTTAAACTTTCCACCTAACCTATGACATCCTATACAATTAAGTTCTAACCTAACTACCCATTTCTCACTTTTTCACATACTCATGTATCCCTTTTTATTTCACAACACTTATGCATTGATCTTTATTGGACTTTACTTTGGGGCATTTTGTCCACTTTTTATTTCTTTCTTTTTTTTCTTTTTCTTTCTTTTCTATTTTCTTTCTTCTTTTCTTTTTGATATCTACATTTTTCCCTTTTTTTCTCTTTTTTTTTCTTTTATTTTTTTCTTTTATTTTTTTTCTCATTTTTTTCTTTCTTTCAAGATACATACAAGAGCATCAATGCATAAGGTCTATATATTTTAATTAATACATGAGTATGTACCCAATTCCCAATATTTCCAATAAAAATACAAAACCACCCTTTTACTCCCCCAATGTCCCAAGGTTCCCACACTTGAATGATACTCACACACACTAGCCTAAGCTAATTAAAGATCCAAATAGAGGACAATTATTGTTTTTCGCTTTAAGGCTTGTAATGTGCTAAATTAAAGAACAAGTGGGTTAAGCGTAGGCTCAAAGTTGGCTAATAAAGGTTGATAAAAGGTAGGCTATTTGGGTAAGTGAGCTAATGAAACAATGGCCTCAATCATATAAATGCATGAATACATAAAATAATGGACATAAAGAATCAAACAAATCAAAGATTACAACCATAGAAAGAGAATTATGCACACAAGAAGGAAAAATAAGTGGTTATAAGATGTAACCACACAATTAGGCTCAAATCTCAAAAGCTTGTGTTCTTAGCTCAAAAACCATGTTCCAAAATAAATTCTTTCAAGCAAGTTCCACAAATTTTCTTTTTCAAATTGGTAGGGTGCCCTAAAATAGTTTTTTGGAAAGGAAATCATCACCCTAACCAAGTAGTCCTAATAAGAAAGAAGTGATAAAAATATGTACAAATTCTAACTAACACGCAACCTATCATGCAATGCAATAGCTAATCTAACAAAGAAAATAAAAATTTGGTGTTGAAAAGGAAATTGTTACCCATGGAGATCGGTTGGACGACCTTCCCACATTTGAAGATTGCACCGTCCTCAGTGCATGCAAAGAAGAGCAAGGTGGATGGGTTGCTATAATTGATGAGCTCCTTCAAAAGGTTGTGCGGATGACTTGTTTGTTGCCCCATTTAGAAACTTTTCCTTTTTCCCTTTCTCTTTCTGGTGGCCAACCTAAAAGGAAAGAAAAGGAAAGAAAATTAAGCCTATAACAAAGATATCAAGGCAATTAGAACATAGGCGGGGGCTAATGCCAAATAAGAGTATGATTCCCTACTACATGTTAGCTAAGCATGTGAGTGAGAAAACAATGTAAGCTAAGGCATATCATTAAGCTCGATGCAAGAGTAAAGTTAAAGCATGAAGAGTGTATTGAGCATCAAGTTCAAATGAGAAGAAGTGGGTCATGAAAGACAATATGAGGTCATATCAATGCACCAAGACACAAGAGTCATACAAGATGAAGCATTGATTTAAAAGTCTCATCACCCAACAATATCAAACAAGTCAAGAAGCACCAAAATAATGTAAGAAAGTCTCAACAATTGAGTAGGAAAGTTCAACACCATTATTAAAATGGAAAACTTAGAAAATAAAATGAGAACAAGGTAGAAAAAAAACAAAATTAAAATGAAATGAATGAAAATAAGCAAATACAATAAAAGAAAATGGAGGAAAAGAAAAAAAAATTTTGTTTTTTTTTAGTATTTTATTTATTTATTTATTTATTTATTTATTTATTATTATATTATTATTATTATTATTATTTTATTAAAAAAATTTTATTTATATTAAAAGAGAAAAAAAAATTTTCTAAGAGAGGAAGAAGAAAAAAAATTAGAAAGAAAGAAGAAGAGAAGAGGAAAGAAGGAGAAAGGAGGAAGGAGAAAAGCAGGGTGCAAATCCGCGCGCGCGCACAGAGCGCTTACGCGTGGATGCAGCAGGGACAATCCGCGCGCGCGTGCACAGCGCGCTTACGCGTGGATGAGGTTGTGCTCCCAGCACAATGCTAGCACAAAGCGCGCACAACTCTCTAGTTCTTGTACTAGAAGTTGCAGAAGTGCAATCCGCGCGCGCGCGCACAGCGTGCTAGCGCACCGATGTCCGTTTTTTTTTTATTTTTTCTTTTGCCCAAAAAGCAGAAAAAATGCCCAAGAGCTTCCTATAATGTCCAAAACTCTTCTTTATTCAATCAAATATCAAACAATTCACAAAAATACAATTTGATTTTAGGATTTATTCATCTACTACTAATGAATACAACATACTAACAACCAATCTTTACAAACAAATCAATATGAAATGAAAATCTACCTACAATGGCAACTCAAATCACTTACTAAACAAAACTAAAAGAGGATGGAAAGAGTTTACCATGGTGGGGTGTCTCCCACCTAGCACTTTTAGTTTAAGTCCTTAAGTTGGACATTTTGAGGAGTTTATTGTCATGGTGGCTTATGTTTGTACTCATCCTTGAATCTCCAAGGATCTTTGCCTCTCAATTGGTTGACAGAATTTTCAACCATCTTCATCAAGCTTGGGCAAAGTTCTACCCAAGATATGAGTCCCCATAGTTGGTCTTCACATAGCGAACCGGGATCCCATATCTTGTTTTTGCACCTAATGAGCGGATAATTTATACGCTTTTTGGCATTGTTTTTAGTATGTTTCTAGTAGGATTCAGTTAGTTTTTAGTATATTTTTATTAGTTTTTAGTTAAAATTCACTTTTCTGGACTTTACTATGAGTTTGTATGTTTTTCTGTGATTTCAGGTATTTTCTGGCTGAAATTGAGGGACCTGAGCAAAAATCTGATTCAGAGACTGAAAAGGACTGCAGATGCTGTTGGACTCTGACCTCCCTGCACTCGAAGTAGATTTTCTGGAGCTACAGAAGCCCAATTGGCGCACTCTCAACGGCATTGGAAAGTAGACATCCTGGGCTTTCCAGCAATATATGATAGTCCATAGTTTGCCCAAGATTTGATGGCCCAAACCGGCATTCAAAGTCACCTTCAGAATTCCCAGCGTTAAACGCCGGAACTGGCACCAAAGTGGGAGTTAAACGCCCAAACTGGCACAAAAGCTGGCGTTTAACTCCAAGAAGAGTCTCTACACGAAAATGCTTCATTGCTCAGCCCAAGCACACACCAAGTGGGCCCGGAAGTGGATTTTTATGTCTTTTACTCATCTTTGTAATTCTTAAGCTACTAGTTCCCTATAAATAGGACCTTTTACTATTGTATTTTACATCTTTTGATCACTTTAGATCTTAGATCATGCGGCTGGCCTCACGGCCATGCCTAGACCTTGTTCTTATGTATTTTCAACGGTGGAGTTTCTACACACCATAGATTAAGGTGTGGAGCTCTGCTGTACCTCGAGTATTAATGCAATTACTATTGTTCTTCTATTCAATTCCGCTTGTTCTTGTTCCAAGATATCACTTGTTCTTCAACTTGATGAATGTGATGATCCATGACACTCATCATCATTCTCACCTATGAACGTGTGACTGACAACCACCTCCGTTCTACCTTAGATTGGGTGAATATCTCTTGGATTCCTGATACACGATGCATGGTTGATCGCCTGACAACCGAGCGCTCGTCTGACAACCGAGCCAGCCATTCCGTGAGATCAGAGTCTTCGTGGTATAGGCTAGAACTGATGGCGGCATTCAAGAGAATCCGGAAGGTCTAACCTTGTCTGTGGTATTCTGAGTAGGATTCAATGATTGAATGACTGTGACGTGCTTCAAACTCGCGATTGTGGGGCGTTAGTGACAGACGCAAAAGAATCACTGGATTCTATTCCGACATGATCGAGAACCGACAGCTGGATAGCCGTGCCGTGACAGGGTGCGTTGAACATTTCCACTGAGAGGATGGGAGGTAGCCACTGACAACGGTGAAACCCTTGCATAAGCTTGCCATGGAAAGGAGTAAGAAGGATTGGATGAAGACAGTAGGAAAGCAGAGAGGCGGAAAGGACAAAGCATCTCCATTCCCTTATCTGAAGTTCTCACCAATGAATTGGATAAGTATCTCTATCTTTATCTTTATATTTTATTCATCATCTATACCCATTCGAGTCTGCCTGACTAAGATTTACAAGGTGACCATAGCTTGCTTCATACCAACAATCTCTGTGGGATCGACCCTTACTCGCGTAAGGTTTATTACTTGGACGACCCAGTACACTTGCTGGTTAGTTGTGCGAAGTTGTGATACAGAGTTGAGATTGCAATGAGCGTACCATGTTGATGGCGCCATTGATGATCACAATTTCGCCCACCAAGTTTTTGGCGCCGTTGCCGGGGATTGTTTCGAGTATGGACAACTGACGGTTCATCTTGTTGCTTAGATTAGGTATTTTTCAGAGTTCTTAAGAATGAATTCTAGTGTTTCAAGGTGATGTTCTTATCATCACCAAAACTGATTGATTATCATCAATTTAGCTCTTGAATGCAATGTCCTGCTGAAGCTTGGCTATTCATGTCTAATTCCTTTAGACTGAAGCTTTAGACTAACATTGCATGATTCCTGGAATTCTCATTAAGAACTTTGATATCTTTATTTTCTTTCCCACTTAAATTTCGAAAAAAAAAATCCAAAAAAAAAATTACAAAAACACAAAAAAAACCAAAAATATTTTATGTTTCTTGTTTGAGTCTAGTGTCTTATTTTAAGTTTGGTGTCTTGCATGCATTGTTTATTTGATCTTGGTTCTATTTTCAAGCCAATAATACAGAGAACTGAAGATTCAGTACATGCAGCAGAAGAATTATACAGAAAAAAGCTGGGCGTTCAAAACGCCTAGTGAAGAAGGCAGACTGGCGTTTAAACGCCAGCCAGGGTGCCTGGTTGGGCGTTTAACGCCCAAAAAGGTAGTGCATTGGGCGTTAAACGCCAGAATGTGCACCATTCTGGGCGTTTAACACCAGGATGGCACAAGAGGGAAGATTTTGTTTTCAAATCAATTTTTTTTTCAAGTTTTCAAAATTTTTCAAAATCAAATCTTTTTCAAATCAAACCTTTTCAATCAAATCTTTTTCAAAATCAATTTCTTTCCCTTTTCAAAGATACCTGCTGACAATTAATGATTTGATTCAACATTTCAAGTATGTTGCCTTTTCTGTTGAGAAAGGTTTAATGTTTGAATCATATCTTTTCTTGTTAGCCAAGTCATTAATTTTTAAAATCAAATCTTTTTAAAATTGTTTTCAAATCATATCTTTTCAATCATATCTTTTTAAAACCATAACTTTTCAAACATATCTCTTTAATCACATCTTTTTCAAAATAGTTTTCAATCATATCTTTTTAAATTCTAATTTCAAAATCTTTTTCAAAAATTACGTGATTTCTTTCCCACTCTTGGTTTTCGAAAATCAATTAAAGTTTTTCAAAATATTTTTAAAATCTTTTTAATTTAATTTTCGAAATTTCTTCCCCTCTTCTCACATCCTTCTATTTATGGAGTACCACTCCTCCTCAATGCACAATTCGAACTCTATCTCACTAAGTTCGAATTCTTCTCCCTCTTCCTTCTATTTTTCTTTTTCTCTGACACCTCAAGGAATCTCTATACTGTGACATAGAGGATTTCATATTTTCTTGTTCTTTTCTCTTTCATATGAGCAGGAACAAAGACAAAGGCATTCTTGTTGAAGCTGACCCTGAACCTGAAAGGACCTTGAAGCGAAAGCTAAGAGAAGCTAAGGCACAACTCTCTATAGAGGACCTGACAGAAACCTTCAAAGAAGAAGAACCCATGGCAGCCGAAAACAACAACAATGCCAACAATGCAAGGAAGGTGCTGGGTGACTTTACTGCACCTACTCCCGACTTCTATGGGAGAAGCATCTCTATCCCTGCCATTGGAGCAAACAACTTTGAGCTTAAGCCTCAATTAGTTTCTCTAATGCAACAGAATTGCAAGTTCCATGGACTTCCATTGGAAGATCCTCATCAGTTCTTAGCTGAATTCTTGCAAATCTGTGACACTGTCAAGACTAATGGGGTTGACCCTGAGGTCTACAGACTTATGCTATTCCCTTTTGCTGTAAGAGACAGAGCTAGGACATGGTTGGACTCACAACCTAAAGAAAGCCTGAACTCTTGGGAAAAGCTAGTCAATGCTTTCTTGGCAAAGTTCTTTCCACCTCAAAAATTGAGTAAGCTTAGAGTGGAAGTCCAAACCTTCAGACAGAAGGAAGGAGAATCCATCTATGAAGCTTGGGAAAGATACAAACAATTGATCAGAAAATGTCCTTCTGACATGCTTTCTGAATGGAGTATCATAGGTATTTTCTATGATGGTCTATCTGAACTTTCCAAGATGTCTTTGGATAGCTCTGCTGGAGGATCTCTTCATTTGAAGAAGACGCCTGCAGAAGCTCAGGAACTAATTGAAATGGTTGCAAATAACCAATTCATGTACACTTCTGAAAGGAATCCTGTGAACAATGGGACAAATCAGAAGAAAGGAGTTCTTGAGATTGATACTCTGAATGCCATATTGGCTCAGAACAAAATATTGACTCAGCAAGTCAATTTGATTTCTCAAAGTTTGTCTGGAATGCAAAATGCACCAGTCAGTACTAAGGATGCTTCATCTGAAGAAGAAGCTTATGATCCTGAGAACCCTTCAATGGAAGAGGTGAATTACATGGGAGAACCCTATGGAAACACCTATAATTCTTCATGGAGAAATCATCCAAATTTCTCATGGAAGGATCAACAGAGACCTCAACAAGGTTTCAACAACAATAATGGTGGAAGAAACAGGTTTAGCAATGGCAAGCCTTTTCCATCATCTTCTCAGCAACAGACAGAGAATTCTAAGCAGAACCACTCTGACTTAGCAACCATGGTCTCTGATCTAATCAAAACCACTCAAAGTTTCATGAATGAAACAAGGTCCTCCATTAGAAACTTGGAGGCACAAGTGGGACAGCTGAGCAAGAAAATTACTGAACTCCCTCCTAGTACTCTTCCAAGCAATACAGAAGAAAATCCAAAAGGAGAGTGCAAGGCCATCAACATGGCCGAATATGGAGAGGAGGAAGAGGCAGTGAACGCCACTGAGGAAGACCTCAATGGACGTCCACTGGCCTCTACTGAGTTCCCCAATGAGGAACCATGGGAATCTGAGGCTCAAAATGAGACCATAGAGATTCCATTGGACTTACTTCTGCCTTTCATGAGCTCTGATGAGTATCCTTCCTCTGAAGAGGATGAGTATGTCACTGAAGAGCAAGTTGCTAAATACCTTGGAGCAATCATGAAGCTAAATGACAAGTTATTTGGAAATGAGACTTGGGAGAACAAACCTCCTTTGCTCACCAAAGAACTGGAAGACTTGTCTAGGCAGAGATTACCTCAAAAGAGACAAGATCCTGGGAAGTTTTCAATACCTTGTACCATAGGCACCATGACCTTCAAGAAGGCTCTGTGTGACTTAGGGTCAAGTGTAAACCTCATGCCTCTCTCTGTAATGGAGAAGCTAGAGATCTTTGAGGTACAAGCTACAAGAATCTCACTAGAGATGGCAGATAATTCAAAGAAACAAGCTTATGGACTTGTAGAGGATGTTCTGGTAAAGATTGAAGACCATTACATCCCTGCTGATTTCATAGTCCTAGAGACTGGGAAGTGCATGGATGAATCCATCATCCTTGGCAGACCCTTCCTAGCCACAGCAAAGGCTGTGATTGATGTTGATAGAGGTGAATTGATCATTCAAGTGAATGAAGAACCCTTTGTGTTTAAGGCTCAAGGATATCCCTCTGTCACCATGGAGAGGAAGCATGAAGAGCTTCTCTCAAAACAGAGTCAAACAGAGCCCCCACAGTCAAACTCTAAGTTTGGTGTTGGGAGGCCACAACCAAACTCTAAGTTTGGTGTTGAACCCCCACATTCAAACTCTAAGTTTGGTGTTGGGAGGTTCCAACATTGCTCTGAGTATCTGTGAGGCTCCATGAGAGCCCTCTGTCAAGCTACTGACATTAAAGAAGTGCTTGTTGGGAGGCAACCCAATGTTATATTTTATCTATTTTCCTTTGTTATTTTATGTTTTCTGTAGGTTGATGATCATGAGAAGTCACAAAATCAATTGAAAAAGCAAAAACAGAATGAAAAACAGGAAGAAAAATAGCACACCCTGGAGGAAGAACCTACTGGCGTTTAAACGCCAGTAAGGTTAGCAGATGGGCGTTTAACGCCCAGTCTGGCACTATTCTGGGCGTTTAACGCCAGAAAGGGGCACCAGACTGGCGTTAAACGCCAGAAAAGGGCAAGCACTTGGCGTTAAACGCCAGAAATGGGCACCAGCCCGGCGTTTAATGCCAGAATTGGCATGAAATGCATTTTTGCATGCCATTTGGTGCAGGGATGATTTTTTCTTGACACCTCAGGATCTGTGGACCCCACAGGATCCCCACCAACCCCACAACCCTCTTTCTTCTTCACCCATTCACCAATCACCTCAATACCTCTTCCCCAAAAACCCTTCACCTATCAAATCACATCTTTCTCTTCACCACTCACATCCATCCTTCATAAAACCCCACCTACCTCACCATTCAAATTCAAACCACTTTCCCTCCCAAACCCACCCATAATGGCCGAACCCTACCCCTCCCCTCACCCCTATATAAACCTTTCTTCACTCCTTCATTTTCACACACCCTAAACACTACTTCTTCCCCCTTTGGCTGAACCACAAAGCCACCTCCCTCTCCTCTATTTCTTCTTCTTCTACTCTCTTCTTTCTTCTTTTGCTCGAGGACGAGCAAACCTTTTAAGTTTGGTGTGGTAAAAGCATTGCTTTTTGTTTTTCCATAACCATTTATGGCATCCAAGGCCGGAGAAACCTCTAGAAAGAGGAAAGGCAAGGCAAAAGCTTTCACCTCCGAGTCATGGGAGATGGAGAGATTCATCTCAAGGGTGCATCAAGACCACTTCTATGAAGTTGTGGCCTTGAAGATGGTGATCCCCGAGGTCCCTTTCAAACTCAAAAGGAGTGAATATCCGGAGATCCGACATGAGATTCGAAGAAGAGGTTGGGAAGTTCTCACCAACCCCATTCAACAAGTCAGAATCTTAATGGTTCAAGAGTTCTATGCCAATGCATGGATCACCAAGAACCATAATCAAAGTGTGAACCCGGACCCAAAGAATTGGCTTACAATGGTTCGGGGGAAATACTTAGATTTTAGTCCGGAAAATGTGAGGTTGGCATTCAACTTGCCCATGATGCAAGGAGATGAACATCCTTACACAAGAAGGGTCAACTTTGATCAAAGGTTGGACCAAGTCCTCACTGACATTTGTGAAGAGGGCGCCCAATGGAAGAGAGATTCAAGAGGGAAGCCGGTTCAATTGAGAAGGCATGACCTCAAGCCCGTGGCTAGGGGATGGTTGGAGTTTATCCAACGCTCAATCATTCCCACTAGCAACCGGTCTGAAGTTACTCTAGACCGGGCCATCATGATCCATAGCATCATGATTGGAGAAGAAGTAGAAGTTCATGAGGTTATAGCCTAAGAACTCTATAAGGTGGCGGACAAGTCCTCTACCTTAGCAAGGTTAGCCTTTCCTCATCTCATTTGTCACCTCTGTTATTCAGTAGGAGTTGACATAGAAGGAGACATCCTCATTGATGAGGACAAGCCCATCACTAAGAAAAGGATGGAGCAAACAAGAGACCCCACTCATCATGAAATCCCTGAAGTGCCTCAAGGGATGCACTTTCCTCCACAAAACTATTGGAAGCAACTAAATACCTCCCTAGGAGAATTGAGTTCCAACATGGGACAACTAAGGGTGGAGCACCAAGAACATTCCATCCTCCTCCATGAAATTAGAGAAGATCAAAGAATCATGAGAGAGGAGCAACAAAGGCAAGGAAGGGACATTGAGGAGCTCAAGCACTCCATAAGACCTTCAAGAGGAAGAACAAGCCGCCATCACTAAGGTGGACCCGTTCTTTAATCTCCTTGTTCTTTATTTTCCTGTTTTTCGAAAATTTATGCTTATGTTTGTCCATGTTTGTGTCTTATGATCATTAGTGTCTTAGTGTCTATGCCTTAAAGTTATGAATGTCCTATGAATCCACCACCTCTCTTAAAAGAAAAATGTTTTTATAACAAAAGAACAAGAAGTACAGGATTTCGAATTCATCTTTAAAACTAGCTTAATTATTTTGATGTGGTGACAATACTTTTTGTTTTCTGAATGTATGCTTGAACAGTGCATATGTCTTTTGAATTTATTGTTCATGAATGTTAAAATTGTTGGCTCTTGAAAGAATGATGAAAAAGGAGACATGTTACTGAGGATCTGAAAAATCATAAAAATGATTCTTGAAGCAAGAAAAAGCAGTGAATACAAAAAAAAATTGAAAAAAAAGAGAGAAAGAGAAAGAAAGAAAAGAAACAAAAAAAAGAGAGAGAAAGAAAAAAATAAAGTTGTGATCCAAGGCAAAAAGAGTGTGCTTAAGAACACTGGACACCTCTAATTGGGGACTCTAGCAAAGCTGAGTCACAATCTGAAAAGGTTCACCCAATTATGTGTCTGTGGCATGTATGTATCCGGTGGTAATACTGGAAGACAGAGTGCTTTGGGCCACGGCCAAGACTCATAAAGTACCTGTGTTCAAGAAATCATCATACTTAACTAGGAGAATCAATAACACTATCTGGACTCTGAGTTCCTAGAGAAGCCAATCATTCTGAATTTCAAAGGATAAAGTGAGATGCCAAAACTGTTCAGAGGCAAAAAGCTACTAGTTCCGCTCATCTAATTGGAGCTAAGTTTCATTGATAATTTGGAGTCTATAGTATATACTCTTCTTTTTATCTTATTTGATTTTCAGTTGCTTGGGGACAAGCAACAATTTAAGTTTGGTGTTGTGATGAGCGAATAATTTATACGCTTTTTGGCATTGTTTTTAGTATGTTTCTAGTAGGATTCAGTTAGTTTTTAGTATATTTTTATTAGTTTTTAGTTAAAATTCACTTTTCTAGACTTTACTATGAGTTTGTGTGTTTTTCTGTGATTTCAGGTATTTTCTGGCTGAAATTGAGGGACCTGAGCAAAAATCTGATTCAGAGACTGAAAAGGACTGCAGATGCTGTTGGACTCTGACCTCCCTGCACTCGAAGTGGCTTTTCTGGAGCTACAGAAGCCCAATTGGCGCGCTCTCAACGGCGTTGGAAAGTAGACATCCTGGGCTTTCCAGCAATATATGATAGTCTATACTTTGCCCAAGATTTGATGGCCCAAACCGGCGTTCAAAGTCATCTTCAAAATTCCCAGCGTTAAACGCCGGAACTG
This sequence comes from Arachis stenosperma, assembly GCF_014773155.1. Classification (NCBI taxonomy): domain Eukaryota; kingdom Viridiplantae; phylum Streptophyta; class Magnoliopsida; order Fabales; family Fabaceae; genus Arachis; species Arachis stenosperma. Next base: position 78,356,582 of record NC_080383.1, read on the forward strand.
GCACCAAAGTGGGAGTTAAACGCCCAAACTGGCACAAAAGCTGGCGTTTAACTCCAAGAAGAGTCTCTACACAAAAATGCTTCATTGCTCAGCCCAAGCACACACCAAGTGGGCCCGGAAGTGAATTTTTATGTCTTTTACTCATCTTTGTAATTCTTAAGCTACTAGTTCCCTATAAATAGGACCTTTTACTATTGTATTTTACATCTTTTGATCACTTTAGATCTTAGATCATGCGGCTGGCCTCACGGCCATGCCTAGACCTTGTTCTTATGTATTTTCAACGGTGGAGTTTCTACACACCATAGATTAAGGTGTGGAGCTCTGCTGTACCTCGAGTATTAATGCAATTACTATTGTTCTTCTATTCAATTCCGCTTGTTCTTGTTCCAAGATATCACTTGTTCTTCAACTTGATGAATGTGATGATCCGTGACACTCATCATCATTCTCACCTATGAACGTGTGACTGACAACCACCTCCGTTCTACCTTAGATTGGGTGAATATCTCTTGGATTCCTGATACACGATGCATGGTTGATCGCCTGACAACCGAGCGCTCGTCTGACAACCGAGCCAGCCATTCCGTGAGATCAGAGTCTTCGTGGTATAGGCTAGAACTGATGGCGGCATTCAAGAGAATCCGGAAGGTCTAACCTTGTCTGTGGTATTCTGAGTAGGATTCAATGATTGAATGACTGTGACGTGCTTCAAACTCGCGATTGTGGGGCATTAGTGACAGACGCAAAAGAATCACTGGATTCTATTCCGACATGATCGAGAACCGACAGCTGGATAGCCGTGCCGTGACAGGGTGCGTTGAACATTTCCACTGAGAGGATGGGAGGTAGCTACTGACAACGGTGAAACCCTTGCATAAGCTTGCCATGGAAAGGAGTAAGAAGGATTGGATGAAGACAGTAGGAAAGCAAAGAGACGGAAGGGACAAAGCATCTCCATTCGCTTATCTGAAGTTCTCACCAATGAATTGCATAAGTATCTCTATCTTTATCTTTATGTTTTATTCATCATCTATACCCATTCGAGTCTGCCTGACTAAGATTTACAAGGTGACCATAGCTTGCTTCATACCAACAATCTCTGTGGGATCGACCCTTACTCGCGTAAGGTTTATTACTTGGACGACCCAGTACACTTGCTGGTTAGTTGTGCGAAGTTGTGATACAGAGTTGAGATTGCAATGAGCGTACCATGTTGATGGCGCCATTGATGATCACAATTTCGCCCACCAGCACCCGTCTTCGATTTGGTCTTCATACTCTTTCTTTCCGGGTGGTTGACATATAGAATTCTCTTTAACATACCAAGCCTTCCGTCGAGACCCTTGTAAAGTGGCATTCTTCCAATCATCGTTCCTATACCTTGAAGCTTTGACCTTAATGAGCCTAATTCCTAACTTGCAACCACTATACAACTCATTCTTGCTTTTAATTCCACAAAGAGCTCTAAGTTGTCCATCTGTTTCAATCAAACCATATTCAAGCGAGAAAGTAAAGCTTATGGATAAGAATTTTACCCACTTGAATGTTGTGTTGGATGGTGACTCGGGAAGGGGGACCTCCCCACACTTAGACAATGCAAGGTCTACTTCCTTGTGCTCTTCTTGGTGTAATTCCACCTCTTTGCGAGCTTCCTCGATTTCAACCTTTCCCCTTTTATCACATGGCTTGGTGTTGTCTTCAAGAACTTTGATTTCTTGCCTAATGGGAGGTGATTCAATTTTGGATAGAAATTCATTGATGAATAAATCCATTTCTTGGTCAACCTCTTCATATTCTTCAATTTCGATATACACCATGCCAACTTTTTTCTCTTGGTAGCTCTCTTTTGATTCACTCTCTTCTTTGTTATTTACCAAGGGTATGGGAGGTTGTGCACACTCTTCTATAATTTCAACTCCATGTCCAATGGGAGAGGATTCTATTGTAGAGAGAAATTCATCCATGATTGAATCCATCTCTTGATAAGCCTCTTCCAAGTCTCCAACGATGATATGCCTTGGAGGTTGCGCACCCTCCTCAACATCAATATCAAGCTTCTTGGAAGAGTGCTCCATGATGCTACATTCCCTTGGACTTTCAACATCTCCTAAATCTTCAACCACTTCTTCCTTTTCTTCAACAATCATGGCTTCCTCTAGTTGCTCCAATACAAAATGGCATCCTTCATCCCCCACCGGAGTTTCCAATCTCTCCTTCATGCTATGATCTTCAATTGATTCTCCATATGTGGCTATGGAAGCACCTTGAGTGTTCAAGCATTGGTAGGCTAAGGTAGACACTACCTTGGTCAAGTTAGTCACAAACTCTAGGGTGTTCCTTTGCATATCCGCTTGTTCTTGAAGTAGCAATGTGAAAGAGTCATCTATTGGGGCTTGGGGTGGATAAGAGGGTTCATTATTTTGGAGAGAGGGTTTATAGTAGGAAGGTGGTTCTTCTTGGTAAGGGTATGGAGATGGTATGCATTGAGGTGGTTCTTGAGAGTAATTGTGTTGGAATGATGGTGGTTCTATGTATGGTTCATATGGCTCATAAGGTGGTTGGTATGGTGGATAAGGATTGGGGTCATATGGAGGGTTTTGGTGATATGGGGCTTGTGAGTAAGGTAGTTCAAAATCATGTTGAGGGGTGGTTCATAGGCATGCGGTGGTGGTTGATTGTTACAAAAAGAGTCACCATAGCCATTGAGTTGACATGCATTAGGATGTGAATTATACCTATAAGTATCCAGAGGTTGTTGCCAATAGGAGTGATCAATTCCTTTAGGCTCCTCCCATCTTTGTTGGTTCCATCCATGATACATGTTGCCATTAAAGTCTACATTTCCTACAACACAATTAAAACCAAACTCATAGCCAAAGGGAGAATTCATAATAGCAAGAGAAAAGGAAAATAAAATCAAATAAGAAATAAGAAAATTCAATCCTAAAACTAGCAAGAACTAACAAAAGCAAACATATTCACACTATTCACATATATACACTAACCAATAACACAACACCATTGCAAATCCCCAGCAACGGCGCCATTTTGATGATTGGGTTTTTGACGGTTTAGAATTTTACAAATGAAATCTCGTCGAAGTATAGTCTCTAAACCAACAATAATCCTTTCATACAAAAATTTGTTTGTCACAAGTACAAACCCCTAAAATCTATAAACCGAAGTATTTAAACCTCGGGTCGTCTCTCAAAGGACTTGCAGGGTAGTGTTCTTGTTATTGGTTATGGACTTGTTTATTTTAGGGTTTTGGATGAGAAATGTGAATAGTAAATGGTAGGAAAACTTTATTAACAAAATAGTCTTGGCAAGGTTTGGTTGTCAAGGGACTTCATCATTATCACTAGCCACAAGTATGGTAGTTGCAAGGATTAATCCCACATAGTCATCCTTAAATCAATTAACAAAGGAAAGTCAAGTGAGTTATATCAATCCTAGTCCATAAGTCCTAGCTTTCCACTAATTGGATTAATGAAGGCTAGAGTTAATGGCTATCAACTATCAATCAATTGGACACTAGTGACTCAAGAAATCCTAAGTTACCCTTCTCAAGCCAAGAACATAAAATTCTAGTCTAACATTCTTCCAAGCATTTAATCAAACACTTGGAAGGCACAAAAGAAAAGTATAGTCAATCACAACAAGAATGAATTCTAACTACAATTGAATGTAAAGAATTAACAACAACAATCAAGGAAATCACAATTATCATGAATTACCTCAAATTGCATTATTGAAAGAAAATAAAGAGAACAAGAGTATCTCAATTACAAAACCTAGAAACAAAATAAGAGAAATTACAACAAAAGAATAGGGATAGAGAGAAGAACCAAAGTGTAGCAATCACCAATTGGAGGTAGAAGTAAAAGGAGACTTGAATTAAACCTAGAACTTTAAGATCCTAATCTAACCCTAATTCCTAATCCTAATTCTAGAGAGAAGTGAGAGCTTCTCTCTCTAAAAACTAGTTCTAACTACTTCTAAAACTAAACTATGACTAATGATCAAAAGTATGTTGATTCCTCTTCAATTCTTGGCTTAAATAGCATCAGAAATGAGTTGGATTGGGCCCACAAGACTTCTAAAATCGCTGGCCACGTGTTGCATTAAGTGGGTCATGTGCCACCATCAGCGCGTCCGCGTACTGTGCTTGTGCGCGCCCCTATGTGCGATGCAACTATGGCAAATCTTATATCATTTTGAAGCCCCAAATGTTAGCTTTCCAACCCAACTGGAACCGCATCATTTGGATCTCTATAGCTCAAATTATGGTCAATTAAGTGCGAAGAGGTCAGGCTTGACAGCTTTTTTGTTCCATCATTTCTTCATGAGTTCTCCAACTTTACATGCTTTTTCTTCATTCCCTTAATCCAATCTTTGCCTCCTAAATCTGAAATCACTTAACGAACATATCAAGGCATCTAATAGAATCAAGGTAAATTACATTTAGCTATTTTAAGACCTAAAAAGCATGTTTTCACTCTTAAGCACAATTAAAGGAGAATATACAAAACCATGCTATTTCATTGAATAAATATGGGTAAAAGGTGATAAAATCCCCAAAAATCAATACAAGATAAACCCTACAAATGGGGTTTATCAGCTCACTTGACTTATCATTCGATGTTAAGGGTTAACTTAGTGAGATTAATCCATCATAATTATCATAGTTGTGGTTATGGCAAGGAAGGGATTCCATAACTCATCCCAAGACAAGGTTTCTTTTATGTTTTGAATCACCTTTCCATCACTTTAAAGCTTTACTTGTTCATATTACATACGTAGTTCTTTAGTTCTTTTATTAGTTTATTAATTGCAATTTTGTTATGTTCTTTAATTCCTTTATTGCTTACTTCTTCATTGAAAACACTCCTTTGCTTCTCACAACCAAAATTGTGTGTGCTCATTGGCACTAGTTCATAGGGAGAACAACCCGGGAGACTAAATACTCTCGGTTTATATTTCCTTTGAATTGTGACATCTTTAGATTTTAATTTGATATTGGTCAATTGTTGGGTTTGGAACTATACTTATAACGGCAATCCAATCTTATTTTGAGATAAATTCCGAACCCGCTCTAGGCCTCTCATTAGTAGGCCATGGCAGACTTCATCGCTGAGATGACTCCGGAAAGTCCCACCTTCGAAACATGGAGGCTACACATAGACGGCTCATCCAACACCACCATTGGAGGAGCCGGAGTGATACTCGAAAGCCAAAATGGAATCGTAATCGAACAGTCCGTCTGGTACGAGTTCTCAATCACTTACAACCAAGCAGAGTATGAAACTCTCCTGGCCGGCCTGACTCTACCCAAGGAGGTTGGTGGCAAAAATCTTAGAAGTATGCAGCGACTTACACGTGGTTTGCTCCCAAGTCAACGGAGACTACCAAAAACGAGACCCCTTGCTCCTATAGTACCTCACCAAAGTAAACAAGCTAAAGGATGAATTCGATCGAGTCACTATATAACACGTCCCCAGGAACAAAATGCAAGGGTAGACCTTCTATCGAAACTGGCTAGCACCAAACCAAGACAAGGTAACTGGTCGCTAATTCAAGAAGTTGTCAGAACGCCATCTATATCAACCACAATCGACACCGTCCTACCGGCCTCCAACCAAGAATCATGGACCTCCCCTATCTTGCAATACCTCCTTAACGGAGTACTACCCGAGGACCATAGGGAAGCAAATCGGATAAAAAGGTCAGTCGCCAACTACACCGTTGTAACAGGACAACTATACAAACGAGGATTCTCGTAACCCCTATTCAAATGTGTCGAGCCCGGGGACACAGTGTACATACTCCACGAAATCCATGAAGGCTGTTGCGGTCATTATGTCGGAGGCAAAACCTTAGCCCAAAAGGTTATCGTAGCTGGATACTTCTAGCCCTCGGTTATGAAGGACTCAATGCAGCTGGTAAAGAAATGCAACAAATGCCAAATACATGCCGACTTCCACCAAGCCGCCCCACACCAGCTTAATGCTATAACGGCGGATCAGCCATTCGGAACATGGGGCGTCGACCTCGTAGGTCCATTTCCCACGGCAATCCGGACAACTCCGGTATTTTATAGTCGGCATAGACTATTACACCTAATGGATCGAGGCCGAGCCCTTGGCATCCATCACGACAACCCAATACCGAAAGTTCTTTTGGAAACATATAATAATTTAATCAAAGTAGCATTTATAGTGAGTAAAAGATAATTAATTCTTGATTAAACTCAATAATTTAAATGCAAATTCACTAAAAAAAAAGATAAAAAAGATGTTCACGCATCAAACATCCTAAGTCACGACGGCTCAGGAACGCATATAAACGGCTTAATAATAGAAAGCCCGAACGGACAGTCCTAAAAACGAGTGAGCTCTATTTTTAATTTTTCTTTCATCACTACAAATGAGTCTTATCTAGACAAGTTAGACAAAAATTTAAAAAACACCGTAGAATCTCCCATATATAAAAGTCCGCTAACAAGCTAAAAGCTCCGTTTTCGATATTAATTAACATATATTCTCTTACACAAACACACTAATATATATATATGAATTTACAAGCTAGGGGTATCAACAGCAAATTTGAGAACGGATCCAAGCTCATCCCAGTTATCATCAAATGCAAACAAATCGTTCATCGCAGAAGGATTAATCCACGTGTTAGAAGCTGGAGCCGTCATTAGCTGATGATGATGATGATATTGTTGTTGTTGTTGCTGTGGCACAGTAGTAGCCACCGCTGAAGAAGGGTGATAGTTCAACTGATGATGATGATGATGATTGCTATTGTTCCTTTGGATTTGATCAGTGTTGTTATTGCATGCTGTGTAGTTAGTCACTGGCTTCTGTTCATTTTGATGATGGTAATGGTGATGGCCAATGATTGTTGCACCAAAGTTGATGTAAGATTCTTGATGTTGATTAATATTGTTATTATTGGATTGAACAACATGGGTTCTAGTGGTTTTGTGCTTGTTACTATTAGCTGTTACTAAATGTGATCTCAAGTCTGCTGTGTGCTTCCTTTGTGACACATTTCGCTTGAATATTCTACACAATGTCCAGATTTCCTGCATCCATCACAAGCTTATTATTAGTTAACTCAGAAATCAAATACTACTATTAACTATGAAAGTAAGTTGTCAAGAATTGAAATATTATTATTATTATTGTATTCTTTGGGTTTGCTATATTACATGGTAAGAGGGAAATATATTACGAAGGTTTTCTTTTCATGAAAGAAGTTATATATATACATAGAAGACTACGAGTATATTGCTAATAAGGTTAAGTGAGAGCATGCGTATAAAAGAATAATGGTATATATAAAATTAAACCTATGATGGAAGGAAAATGTTTTTTTTTTTTTCGTATCAAAAAACGGAAAATGTTTTTCTTAATCTAAATTACATATAGTATTTATATATCAACATTAAGTGTACATGACTATCCATTACTGAATACCTAATCATATAATTGCGACGGAAATATTCACATGGAGTTTAATGTAATAATCATAATGATCATAACAATAATTGAGCCTGCGAATTGCAATCACAGATTGAATCACAACTATAATAATTTAAAGCCATTTATCTAATTAAGTTACTTACAGCTTCTTGGGCAACATCGGCATTGTTGATATTATTATTATTCTTGTTGTTGGCAAGTAGGCTTGTTTTGTTTTCGGTGGTGGCAGAAGGGAGGCGAAACTCGTGCATCATCCAATCAGTCTTGGTACCTTTACCGGCGCTGCCGCGGTAGTAGACAAGCGTCTTCTTGAGTCCAATGCAGTCGCTTCCTTCGCCGCCATGGGAGTACACCGGCTTGTCTATCCCGGTTGCTTTCCAGAAGCCGGAACTGGTGACTCTGTTAGGCCTTATGCTGTTCCTATACTTCCTCCCTCTCTTGCAAAAGAAGTAACCTTCCTTCTCTCCTCCACTTCCACTCGCTTCTAATTAACCAAATTCAATAGTGTTAGCAACATACATATGTAAAGTAGTTACTAACAATGGAAAGGAAAATGTTTGTTTTTTTCTATATTTATTCTATGTCTATTAGTTTATATATAATAATGGATTAATAATCATTAGAGAGGGAAAGAAATTCTATATGATATATTCACCATGCATGCTAAGTGCGATTCTCTTTATTCCTAAATCAAAAGGTTGATAAATCATACTCTATTTACAGTTCATTTCCTGTAAAATATTGTGGCTATACCTCATAATTCTACTAATTATATCTTAATAATCAAACTGGGTTTATGCATTTAGTGCTATCATTTAATAATTTTCACTTCCTAATATAGACTTTTGATCACTAGCTACTAATTAGTTAATTAAGCCAAGGTAGGCTAAGAAATAATATATTATATTATAATTAACTGAGTAATAAAAATCAGTTTAAATAAAATAATTTTACATTATTGTTTTATTAATATTGCGGATTCAGTAATTGTGTTTAGATGAAACCCTGCTATTAGTTACTCGTAATAATAATTAGATCTTAAGGGGAGAAAATGATATTCTTGAATTTAAAGAGGAATACTAGCTAATTAAAAAAGAAAAGAATAAATACATACTTGGAAGATCCCAAGGATCATACTTGTAGATATCAATCTGTTTGATGAGTTCGATGCTGATTGGTTTCTTGTCAAGCTTCCTCTTTAGATAGAAACTCACAAGTTCTTCATCTGTTGGGTGGAATCTAAACCCCGGAAGTGGAACATCATCCTCTTCCTCCATCGCTGATGATGCATATGAATCATCCTTCATCATCAAATCTTCATTAACCCCCATATATAAAAATTATAATAACAATAATTATAACAATAATAATGTTCTCTTATTTATTCTTTTTGTGTTTTGTGTGTGTGTGTTTTTTCTTTCTCTCTAAGGAAGATGATGAAGCTAGTAAGGGATATTATTAGAAGACAAAAACGGTTAATAAGGTTTGTGGCACAATTTTTCAACGAAGTCGAGAGGAACCTTAGCTTCTTTTATATTATTATCGAGAGTCGTGGAATGGATGAAGATTGTTATTATTATTTTATTATTATTTATTTTGGTATGATTTTTGATGAATTGAAGCTTATAAGGTCAAGTCATGAGGTTTGACTTGTTGTGGCCATATGTGATGATTTTTGCTGATGGTGGACTTGTTCTATATATGGTATTATATATTGTTATTTTAAAGTCACCATTTGAGACTTAAGATATGTGTATTTTTGTTAATGCATATATACAAAAAAGGGTGGAATTATTCCTTTCAAATATATACTTTTCTTCCTATCTATTCTCTATCTATTTTCTCTCTCTGATCTTTGTAGAAGCTACTATACCAATAATCGTTGTTCGAATTCTTGGGTTGAAGTCTTGAACCATAATAAATTATATACACAACTGTCCTATCAAACATGACAAATTATGCTGCTATCTACCCCAAGCATATATTTATTTATTTATATAAGGTACATACAAGAGGAAAACTAAAGCTCTGTGTTTATAAAGTAATAAATTTTGTGAGAATTCATTTTCCATGAAGGATATAGCTAAGAATGTGATTTCTTAAAATAAATTTTTTTATTAGGAATATATATGCATGATTTTTCCCACACTTTTATAAGTAGATTAAGATAAAGTTATGCAATAATTATTTATATATATAATTTATTATTTGATCGTCATGGAAAGTAATAATCTGATAAAATCATATATAGTAATTCACAAATAATTATTAACTTCTGATTATAATTGTAAATTAACTTCAATTTAGAAGGGAGGCTAAAATTAAAAGACTAAAACTACGAAACAAAAATTGAGAGATAAAAATTAAATTAAGTCTCTATATGGTAAGTAAATTTAAAATTTAAAATGTTAAATAAAGTATTTTAAAAAGAGATATTTTAATAAACACTATCAAAATATTTATTATACTTATATTTTCGCTTTTAAAATTTTATTAAATCAATTTTCATAATTTTTTCAAACAAAATATTTTATTTTAATGAAAGAAAAACAACTTTTGCTAGAAAAGGAACACAAAAAGCAAAAAGTTATTTTACAGGCGTTTTCAAATACATTCAAAAGAGGCTGGGTTGAGTTATATTGACTTATCATGATAATTTTGAATTTTCATTTATAAATTAAACGTGAATATTGTATATGTCACGTGCATAACAAAAAAAATAAATGTTAATTTAATTTTAATGAAATATTATTAATGTGTAAAAATTTTATATATTTTCAGACCTATTTTTAAATATTTTTTTATGAGTAAATAATCAAAATGGTCCCTAAAAGTTAACGCAATCTCCAATTTAGTTTTTGAAAGATTTTTTTTAATCAAATAATGTATTCCTGAAAGATTTTCAGCTAATCACGTTAGTCTTTCCATCATCTCTCTTGCTAACGCCGTTAACGAAAACTAACGTGGCACGTTAGGAATGCACGTCAGCTATAAAACAAAGCCGTTTTAAGTGTTTGAAAAGCCATCATCAAAACAGTGCATGATGCGTGAGCATCTTGTACCCTTTTTTCTTTGTATTTTAGTTGTTTTTAGTTAAAATTTAGTAAGTTTTATTATATTTTACTTTTAAAATTCTCTTTGGATGCTACTTTGAGTTTTTCTGATGTTTCTATTATTTCAGGTAAATTCGGAACAAGTTGGCATAGTTTTGTGCAAAAAGGAGAAGATTGGGATCTGTCATTCTGGATGCTAAACGCCCAACTGGCATTTAGTGCCAGCAAGCCCCACAAAACAGCAATGCCTCTGCCTTCTATGGGTGCTAAACGACCAACTAGCGTTTAGTTCCAGGCGGTCCGAATTGAAACCCACACTTTTGGACTTCTCTAGTAGATTTAGCTTTTATTAGTTATCTTATCTTTTATTTTTGTAATTTTTATTTGCAAACAGTACCTTTTAGTTATAGGAGTTCTTATTTTATTTTATTTTCAAATCAAATTAGGTTAGATATAGAAGGAAAAAGATTCACCTTTGAAGGGATCTTCTCACTTCCGCACTTTCATACTTTTCAGAATGCTTATTTTCTTTGTAAGTCATGAGCCACTAAATCGCCTTGATTAATGTTAGGAGTTCTGTTTATTTCTATGGATTAAGATCATTAGTCTTCTATTTTAATTAATGTACTGATTTTAATTTCTTGGATTACTTTCGTTCTTAATTTTATAAATTTGAGTGGAACGAGAGTATGACCCTTATTCTAGATGCGTTCTTGTGACCCTTGGGAGAGGTCTCTCACCCGTACACAGCTTGAAATTAAATTCCTCCTAAATTGCTAATTACTTGAACTAATCTGGATATGTGACATATAATCTATTTAGCTTTTGGTAATTAGGGTTTTCGTGGCCATAAACTAGATTTGAACTTAACCCTCTAATCGAAATCAAGTGACCAAGAGATTGGCGATTGATGAAGATTAGAGGATACTAAATCACTAAGAGATTAGGGTTTAGTTAATTACAGTTTGTCATGAAATGAATCTTGCATGATTAAAATAGTAGGTAAGAAAATTTGATCCGAAAAAGTAAACATCTCCGATACCTTAACTATTTCTCTCATTGATTTCTACACCAAACTCATTATTTTCTTTCTTTAGTCTTGCTTTATTGTTTAATGCTTTTTAAAATCCAAAAAATCAACTTTTTCTGTTCACCTGACTAAGCCAATCAGTTGACCATTGTTGTTCAGTTCGTCAGTCCTCGTGGGATCGACCCTCACTTACCTAAGGTATTACTTCGACGACCTGGTGTACTTGCCGGATTAGTTGTCGATATTCTAAAAATCCACACCATATTTTCGGCGCCGTTGACAGGGACTGATGGTGATTGACAAATACCAGTTGTCTGATTACTTAGATTAGGTATTTTTCTTAATTTGTTTGTTTATTTTTATTCTATTTCTCTTTCAACTTTCGAATTAGGTTTTATTTGTTTCTCTTACTTTCTAATTTTAAGTTTGGTGTCCCTTTAGTGATTTTTCTTGTTCACTATTTTTGAAAACTCTAGTAATTTTCATTGTTTAATTTTCAAAAATTTTGGTTTACCTTTTCTTACTAATTTTTGAAATCCTTAGCTTAATTGCTTGCTTTATTTTATTTCTTTTTATATAGGATATCTCACTGAGAATTCTCTATACTCTGAAATAGAGTTTCCCACTTTTCTTTATTTTCTGTTTGTTTATGAGCAGGAACAAGGATAAAGAACGACTTCTTGATTTTGATCCTGAACCTGAAAGGACACTGAAGCGACATTTACAACAAGCTAGAGCTTACAGAGCCGGTGAGAATCTGAGGGACACATTTGAGAAGGAAGCCATTGATCCCAACAATCTCAATAATGGGGGAAATTTTAATGGTAATGAGCAAGCAAGGAGGACTCTGAGCTCCTGAACTGCTCCTACTCCTGACTTTTATAGGCGCAGTATCTCAGTACCTCCCATAGGTGCCAACAATTTTGAGCTAAAGCCACAATTGATCACTCTGGTGCAACAAAATTGCCAGTTTCATAGATTCCCACAGGAAGACCCGAATTCGTTATTTATGATTTCCTGCAGATCACTCTAAAGACTAATGGAGTAAATCCTTATGTCTACAAGCTCATACTCTTCCCATTTGCTGTGAGAGACAGAGCAAAGCAGTGGCTGGATACTCAACCCAAGGAGAGCTTGGACTTCTTGGACAAGGTAATTAATGGATTTCTGACCAAATTCTTTCCACCTCAGAGGTTGACTAAGCTGAGGGTAGATACCCAGACTTTTGGGCATTGAGATGGTGAGTCTCTCTATAAAACCTAGAAAAGATACAAGTAGATGATCAGGAAGTGTCCCCCAGATATGTTTTTAGACTAGACCAAGTTACAGATTTCTATGATGGCCTCTCTGAAATGGCAAAAATGTCTCTAAATAATTTTGCAGGTGGTTCTTTGCACATGAAGAATATGCATGAAGAGGCTAATGAGCTTATTGAGATGGTTGCTAATAACTAGTATCTATGCTCTTCTAAGAGGAATCCTATAAATCTTGTAAAGAAAGGAGTTATAGAGGTAGACACCCTGGATGCCATATTAGCTCAAAACAAGATCATGTCACAATAAATCAACATGATTTCTCAGCACTTGAGTAGGATGCAAGTCTCAGCTATTAGTACTCAAGAGGCACCTTATGAAATGAGTGAAGGCTTCAACCAAGAGGAGAATTATAGTTATGCTCGACACACTCCTGAGCAAGTTAATTATATGGGAAATTCCTCTAAAAATCCTAATAATGATCCTTATTGGAACACATTCAATAAGGGATGGAGGAATCACCCTAATTTTCGGTGGAGAGAGAAACCCCAGAAGCCTCAACAGAACTTTAACAACATCTCTCAGGGAGGTTTTAATCAGAATAAGTTCAATAATTACAACAGCAACAAATTTCAAGCCTTTCAGCCACAGCAGGCATCCACTCAGCCTCAGAATACTCCTAACTTGGCCTCTTTAGTTGAAGAACTTTCCAAGAGCACTCAGAGCTTTATGCAGGAGACTAGAGCTTCCATTTAGAACATGGAAGTACATATGGGTCAGTTGAGTAAGAGGATACCTGAGAGACCTCCTAAAACTCTTCCTGGTGAGACAGAGGTAAACCCAATAGAAGAGTGTAAGGCGCTCACAATGGACATTGAATCCATACTAAAGAAGGAGGTGCAAGTTGCTAAGGGGTCAGAGGAGAAAGAAGCTTTAAGACATGATGAGGTTATTGTTACAGGCCCCACCTAGGGCACCTATCCTAGAGCCTGATGTATCACACCCTCAGGAACTCCAAAAGGAGACCAATGATGAGAAGTTCTCTCAGTTCTTGGAAGTTTTTAAAAAGCTACAAGTCAATATTCCTTTTGTTGAGACTCTTGAGAAAATGCCTCCCTATGCTTCAACCAGAAAGACTTACTCTTTGAAAAGAAGGCCTTGAAGGGAGATGAAATAGTGGTGCTGACTAAGAAGTCCAGTGCACGCATTCATAGCAAGCTGCCTAAGAAGATGTTAGATTCAGGGAGCTTTCAGATTTCTTGTACTATTTGGAATATTACTTTTGAAAAAGCCCTTTGTGATCTTGGCTCAAGTATTAATCTGATGCTCTTGTCTATGATGAAAAAACTGCAAATTGAAGAAGCACAGCCTACAAAGATAGCATTGGAGAGGGTTGAAAAATCTCTGAAGCAAGCACACGGGCTAGTGAAAAATATCTTGGTCAAGGTTGGAGAGCTCTACCTCCCTGTAGATTTTGTGATACTTGATATGGGAGAAGATGCAAATGACTCCCTCATCTTAGGAAGACCATTCCTAGCCACGGGGAGTGCTCTGATAGATGTTGAGAGAGGTGAGTTAGTTCTGAGGATACATGAGGACTATTTGGTATTCAAGGTTTTCAAACCTTCACCAATCTCTAGAGTTGGAAGTACCTGCATGTAGAGCTCATTGCTTAAGCCTTCTGCCTTGGTGGAAACCCATACAGTTCCTGTAATACACTACCACACAGAGACTTATGCTTAAGTCATAAGACATGGGTGGTGAGGTATTACAACCTCTAAAAGTAAAATTATTTATATAATAAGAATAAAAAAGAGTTTTAACTAGGAGCCTTTGAAGAAAAAGGGGTTAAACACATCGTTAAATTGAAAAACGCAACACTCCCAGACGCGACAACGAAAGCAAAAAAAAAAAGATAAAGATAAGCTGACACAAATATAGATACAGAAGAGTGCCAAAATACAGAAAACAATACTCAAGACTCGATTCGTGAAGATAACAGGTCTGAGCACATAAGTATACATACATATATAAAACAAAAGAAACCCAAAAGACAAGTTACAGAACCTGTTTCTCCAAAATAACCTCTAAGAGGAGTTAATACAGTATATATATATATATATATATATATATATATATATATATATATATATATATATATATATATATATATATATAAACAGTGGAGAATATAAGTATCTATGCAAATACATATAACCAAAATAAAATTCTGAGAGCTAAGGATCTTCACTAATCAGAAGCTTCCAGCATGCCTCAGCGATGAGCCTCACGTCCTGCATCTGAAAACAACAAAATTCGCATGGGGTGTGAACCAGAGGTTCTCAACATGGTAAGCAATCTTAGAACTTCTGATATATATATATATATAATTAAAGCTTATAAACATAACCAAACCATGAGAAATGAAAATAGACAACTAACTAAGAATCTTCAGTTTAACTTAAACTCCCCTTTCCAACTCCTCCGAACCTCCCAACCGCCACCGGTAATTTGATATTGCAAACACAATTATATCAAGCAAGGAAATCACAAATAGGAAGCAGATACAGTAGTTAAACAAGTAGCAAGTATTTATGCAGTCAATTAGGCATTCCAAACAAATCACACGAAATAAACATATAAATGCATATGATGCATGCCTGTCCTAGTGGCTGATGAGTCTCATCCGTCAGTTATCAAGCCAACCCGACGTGTCCGATAGCTAACCTGGGTATAGTCTCTCTGTTGTGCCTTCTTACCATTAGAGGGAATCCGTGCTCTGTCACCATTAGAGGGTATCTGTACCCTGTCACCATTAGAGGGTATTTGTGCCCTATCACCCTTACAACCAGAGAGAAAACACAAGCATACTAACATCCAACACTTTTCATCATGATTTATTCACCACATTCATTCAAGAGGATTCCATCATTCAAGATTTTTTGTCCAACTTGGGTAATTCCTTCGATGACTTTCACGAGCCTCTCTTGTTAGATTTGGAAGGAGATGTTGATGTGGACTTCACACGACCTCCAATTTTTGACTTGATTGAGGATGAAGAAGATTCAAAAGAGGTTGAGGAAGATTTTAGTGACCAAGAGGTAGAAGTATTTGTGCAACATAGAATTGAGTGGGTGAAGAGTTCTCCAACAAGCTTCCTAGCCCCACATCAATATGCCGTCTTGGAAACGGATGCTCAACTTCAAACCGTTCTCAGAGTAGTGGGTGATGAAGAGAAGAATGTTAATTGGCAACAGAATGGAACATTCATCCAAGGAGCCAGTCCAACATTTGGAGCTCAATTTTGATGCAAGAGTCAATTTAGTGGATTTCGGGGAGTGCGAGTTTGGGATCCAGGCATTGGTTCTATGAGTCAACACTGGTGGATCCTAGTTGCTAGCTTGAAGTCTCTTGAAAGTTTGATGAAACTCATTTGGGATCCCAGAGGTCTAATCAATAGCAAACTTGGTTGGAGATTCAAGGAGGAGTGGAAGCATAAGCCGCCCTAACAAGGATCTCCTCACCAAGTCCAACTTAGGACTAGAAACCAAAGTGCTAGGTGGAAGACACCCCACCATGGTAATATCCTTCTAACTTTCCCACTTTTACCTTTTCGTTTCATGAATAATTGGCTATATTGCTTGGTTGGTTAGATTTATTTTGATGTTTGTTGGGTAATTTTAGTAAAATAATGTATTTTTTGGGAGTTTTGTGTTGTTTTGGGACTTGAAAACCTGTTTGGGATGTCAAATTTGATGCCTTGGAGGCATAATTTTTGTTACAGGAACAGAGACCTGTGCGTGCGCACAGCCTTATGCGTCTGCACAGGTCCCCTATTTTCCAGTTCCCGTGCGTATCCACAGCTACGTGTACACGCACACCCTTAAACACCCCTCTGTTCCCAGCACGCGCACAGGCCGTGTGTGGGAACACCACTTTTTTGCTCGTATACGTTCGCACACCATGCATGCGGCCACACACATGCCTAAAAAAAAAGAGAAGAGAAGCGTTACCTTCATGCGTGCGCATAGAGCTTTGCACACGCACAGCAAGGAACCACCCCCTGGCCGCAGCACACGCATAGGCTGTGCGTGTGCACCCATTCCCCTCTCATCTTCTGTGCTAGCGCACAACCCCTTGTGCACCCACACAGGTTGCATTGCACCTTCGGCTTGCAGCGTTCGCACAATCCTGTGCGTGCACATAACCCCTCTTTTCTTCCTGCGTGCGTTCGCACACGTCCCTGTGCGTTCGCACAGGACCCGTTTCGAACGTTAATTCGAAAAGAGAGAGGGTCGCGCTTCGTTTTCCGCACTCGTCCATCTTCTCCTCTTTTCTCTTACCCTCCCCATATCCCAACCACTTCGTCACCCCACTACCTTACAGCCATCCTGCGACCATCCACGCCGCCGGTGACCACATTGCCGCCGTCGTCACCCCATATTTCGCTCTCTTTCTTCTTCCTTTCTCTCTCTTCTTCATTTCCTTCACTTCTCTCCTCCTTGTCTCTACCACACAGCCA
Organism: Arachis stenosperma; assembly: GCF_014773155.1. Taxonomy (NCBI): domain Eukaryota; kingdom Viridiplantae; phylum Streptophyta; class Magnoliopsida; order Fabales; family Fabaceae; genus Arachis; species Arachis stenosperma. Next base: position 78,373,936 of record NC_080383.1, read on the forward strand.
CCAGCGCCAGCCCTAGCTGCACCTCCAGTCCGGCGACCACACCAGCGGTGGCGAGCTTCTGTGCCGCGGCAACGTCCACCTCTCCCTCTTCCCTCTACTACCTTCTCTCCTCTGCACTACAGGTTTCCTTCCATGCCCTATTCCATTTCTTCTTACTTCCTGCTTCATTTTGCTGCTCTTGCTTATCTTTGTTTTCAATTTCTATTTTAGTAATTAGGTGGTTCTAGGCTAGATGACTTCTATTTTGTGGATTGAATGTTGTTGATTGGTTGACTGATAATGTGAATTTTGTTGAGACTGAATGCTGCTCTTAACTTAACTGTGGTTGCTGCCTCTAATTTCTGCACATGTTATGCTTGTTTAAATGCTTGAATGGTATTTTTGAATGAACTTCCGTGTCTGATCAACTCAGATTTTTTTTTCAATTTTCTTTCCATTCGGCATTTTTAACTCATACTTGTGCCAATTTTCTGATGAATGTGGATGCTACCTAAGATTAAATTGTGTATGCACTCTGCCTCATACATTCTAGAACACCAATCTGAATTGGAAATGTACAGCTATATTTCTTCTGTCTGGTGTTCATTGTCCTTGTGCATATTACACTTCACTTAATGAATTGCTGGCTGAGCACTTAGTTGTTAATTTTTCCTGACACATCAAACTGCATTTTAAAATTCTCCACCAGTTTGGGATGTCAAGCTGAAATTCATTCTGTTTAATGCATTTGCAAGTGCATAGTATGCCGATTTACTACATTATGTGCTGACTACCATGCTTTTCTGTTTTAACACCAAACTAGCTTGAAACTCACACATTTTGGAATCTATTTGGTTACTTTCTTCCAGCAGTACATATAATGTTTACTTTGTGAATTGATCAATTGCTTGTTCATGTATCTTTGAAATCAGTGACAATATACATAGCAACTTGTTCATTATTGTTTTTGAGCAATGCACCTTATTTTTTCAATCGAGCATTGTTCTGGACAAGAAGCTGTGTATATGTGAACATTTCTTACCCTCTCAACATGAATATGTCATACTTTCACTGTAACTTTGATTTTTGCCTGTTGTGCTAATTTTTGTGAACTCTTTTCAATTTCTAAAGTGCAATTGCAATAATCAATTTCTCGAATTCAGTTCACTTATATAATGCACCTAAGACATACCCACGCTTTCATTATATGTCTACTCATTAATTTGTTTCTTAGGTTGCTTGATCTTAGGAAAATACATTTCTTTTGAACCTCTCACTGTTTCATGCTTGTTATCCCTTGAGTTGTATTTGTTTACCTGATTGGATCTTGTATTGCTTGATTATATCCGACTTCTCCCTGTGACTTTTATCTGCTCTCCTCAGTTGTAACCTATTTTTGATCTTTTTTCAGGATGACTCGTAAAGGGAAGGAGAAAGCCAATCCTTTGGCTCGTCCTCCCCCAGCGCCTCCTAGTACCCAACCAGAAACATTCATCAATGTTGAAGCCTAAGAACAATATAAGAAAATAGAAAGCAAAGCCTTTTCTATGAGCGAAAGCTTAACTTGCTTGAGAAATATGCGGATCTGATTTTAAACATACTTGATTTTTATCATTGGGAGTTCGTAAAATTCGATCTGGTGGAAGTTAATGAACACCAGGTCAAGGAATTTTACGCAAATATCCTAAAGAGGGATACCCCAACATTTTTTCTCAAAGAAGTCACTCTGGACACCCTAATACTACTTTGGAGGCCCTCTTAGGTATTCTACATATTCCTCCGGCTCGTGACGCCTACACTCAGATAGTGAAAGATTTGTTATCGGGCAAGCTTTCACTGGATGTTGTCCTGAGGAAGATTGGCACACCTGAGGCCGGATGGGAGTACAGCAGGGGAGAAAATACGGTCCCGCAGAGTATTGCGTGCACTGATCTCAACCCAGAGGCGAGGATCTGGCAGCAGATCATCGTCGACTATATCCTTCCGAGCACGCATGCCACGCACATCAGGGTCCTTGTGGCAGTCCTCCTTTGGGCCATTTTGGAGGGGAAGAAGGTCTCTGTTGTTCCCCTCATAAGAGATTCGATGTGGAAGGTGACACAGTAGCAGAAGTACAATATTCCCTTCCCATCGTTGATCACCAGGTTGGCCACTCTGTTTGGAGTAGAGAGACGACTGACAGACCGGATGTCTGTCTACATCAGTAAGTAGCCATTTCTTCCATATGGCGATTATGATGGACCGCCATAGAAGAAGAGGAAGACTATTGAGCCATCATCATCAGCAGCAGAGCCATCAGCACCTCCAGCATCTCCTGTGCCTACACCCCGACTCCAGACACCCTATGAGCTGGGTCGGGAGATTTTGGAGACTCTACACCGCATTGAGCGCCACAACGCTCGCTGCTTCCAGTGAATAGTGGCAAAGTTTGACGGTCGTGATCCTAGACCACCTCCTCCGGACACACCTAAGCCTGAGAGAGAGGAGCCATCAGCGGAGGAGCCAGCAGCTGAAGCTGTCCAGGCAGATGAGCCTCAGTAGCAGACAAGAGCAGAGGCCACAGTGGAGGAGCCTGCAGATCACATGGTTGAGGAGCTGGCAGCTGTAGCCGAGCCGATTGTTGAGACCATATTAGAGCCAACTGGGCAGACATCTGAGGAGCACAGACCCGAGCCCGCCAGCCGTCAGTCCACCGACATCATCGTCTACCACCGTCATCACCACCCACCACTACCTGGCGGTGGAGCTTCCAAGACTTGATCACCCCGGTCCATTTTCGGCACGGAGGACCATGCTTCATCTAAGTGTGGGAGAGGATCTTCTTTTTTTGGGTGTAAATATTCTCTTCCAAACACTTGTCATTTAGTTATTTTTAGTCTTTATGATGCTTTTGTAGATATTTTTAGTACTTTGCCTTATGTACCTTTTATTTTGGTATATATATAGTAGTTGCTTTTGGTTAGATATATCTAGTATTGCGCTTTTAATTTGGTATATATATATACATATTGCATCTTATATTGTATGGTACATAGTATAGATATGGATTATGATTGGATGATGTGAATAGCTGATGCCTAGCTCATTTTGATCCTAATTGTTCAAGCCTAATTGTTCATGTTATTTTTAGCTTGTTGAAAATTAGAATAACTAGGAATTTTTGAAAAAAACTTTGCATCCATCACAACATACATACATACATATATTGGAATAATTTTGGTGAAAAACAACAATACTTTCCAACAATTTTGGGCTTTCTATTGAGTTGATTGGAAAATGGTTTTTCAAACTTGCTTGAATTGATTTCTTTGGAACATAGAAAAGTAAAGAACAAATACCTTGTGAGTTTTTGAGCTTTAAAGAGTGGTTACACATTTTAACCACTAATTTTATTCGTTGTGTGTTATATCTCTTCTATGATTATAATCTTGGTTTTGCTTGATTCTCTATTTCCAATGACTGATGTTTTGAATTGTATTGAGCATGATTGAGGCCATCTTTGTTTAAAAGCTACTTTTCCCATATAGCCTATCCTTTGTATTTACCATTGCTAAACCCCTTTGAGCTTTATTTACCCCATTATTCTTGATTTTAGCACATCACAACCATAAGCTAAAAACTATGATTTACCTTGGGTTGTATCCTTGATTAGCTTAGGTTGAAGGAGTGTGTTACATTTAAGTATGGGAGAATCTTTTGGGAAACTTTGGTAGTAAAAGAAAGTGTTTGATTTAGGCATTCATTGAAAATTTTTGAAAATGAAAACATTCATGTATGAATTACTTAACCATATGCAATTCCATTTGAAAAAAAAAACCTCTTCCTCATAAAAAGGGCACAGAGTTACCCTAAAGAGCAAACAAATGAAATAAAGAATTGCATATGTGTTGTTTGTGTGAGAAAAGCATAGATGAGTGTTAGTGAATTAAAAGTGATGGAAGGTTAGGATTGCATTTTGTGTTTGATTTGGTTGATATAGGTTGAGTGAGAACTTAAACTAATCGAGGATACAATTGCATTAGTCCACTTGGCCATATCTATCCCACCTTACCCTAACCCCATTACGACCATATGAAGTCCTCATGATAATTGCATTCATGCATCTTTTGTTTGTTGATTGTTAGACGAAAAAGCAAATCCTTGAAAGCATGATTGGAAGGAGATTTGAGTAAGTTGACCCTAAACACCGAGTGATTTGAGTGTATACACATCTAGTGAGGGTTTAATTACTCAACTCTATGTCTCTATGCTTTTTATCATGTATTCTTGCAAGTTGCTTCATTTTTTATGACTGGAATCAATTCTTTGGATTTTTGTTTTCATAGAATTAATTCTCTCCTTAGCCCTATCATGTTTATACTTGCTTGGAATTGGATTGCTTGCTTTTTTCAACAAATTAGTAGGACATTATAGATAGATAGATATATAGCATATACATACTTGCATGCATATAGATAGTTGCATTTAATAAGTTGGTTACCCCTTTGATTGTTCTCCTTGTTGGGTTAGCATGAGGACATGCTATTATTTAAGTGTGGGGGAATTGATGAGTCCATATTTTCCGATATATTTTGACTCAATTTGGATGGATTCTAGCACATGAACTCACACTTAAGCACCCAAATAGCATACTTTTGTGTTTGACCCCTAATTTGATCCTAAATGTGAAAACATGTAATTTTGTGCTCTGATAGAGCGATTTAATTTCACTTTTATTCCATTCGATGCTGTGATATGGTTTATGAGTGATTTCAGGCCTTGAAGGCAAGAATGGATGGCCAAAAATGGAAGATAGCATGTACAAGGGAGAAAACATGAAGAAAACAAGGAAAAGCACACACAGCGAAGTGTGCGTGCGCACAGCCCTGCGTGCGTACGCATAGGTCAATTTTCAGCCGAGTGTGCGAACACACACGTCTGTGCGTCCACACAGGTCTCTGCACGTGATTTCATTAATGAAACATGTGCTGTGCGAATTTGGAGGCCTCTTGGCCCATTTTGGAAGGCTTGAAGGCTGAATTTGGATGCTATATGAAGGAGAATTCAACACATTTGAAGGCATTAAGACTTAGATTGATTTTATATAGTTTTATATAGTATTAGGAGTAGGAGTAGTGTAGAATAGTGAGCTCTCCTAGGGTTTATGTAGTTTCATTTTTCCATTCTTATGTAGCATTTTATAGCAAGCCTAATTTTGGATTTTGATCAACTTTAATTGTAAGTACTCTTAATTTCCTTTTTAATTACATTATCTTCCATTTTCTTTTGGTTCAAGTCACTTGTTTATATTTACAATTTTGTGTTTCATGAAGTTTTGACCAATGAATTTAGTGTTTCATGCTTTCTTTATGCTTGATTGCTTGTTTATATTTGGTTTTGTTGATAGTTGGTTATAGCTTTCTAATTTTCCTTTTAATTTCCCATGTTTTACTTTTATGCACACAAGGTGTTTGTGAAAATGCCAACCTTAGATTTTTATTAAATTTTCACACCTTGACTTGTGGTTTGAGTTCCTAGGATACTAGAATCATAATGTCCGACATTTAGTGGTAATTCTTGGGTAGTTAGTTGGCCCTTGTTTCCATTGACGCTAGCCTTTTATCAACTAGTTTGGTAAGTTGGCTAGGACTTATGGATTAAGGTCAATTATGCTTGCTTGACTTACTCATCGATGGTTGGGGTTGACTAGGCGAGAATAACTCATGACAATTACGATAATTGTGGTTATGGCGATGATAGGATTCCTTGGATCCTCACTCCCGAGTCAACGTCTCTTTTATATCATTTTAACTAGTTTTGGATCTTGTCTTCTTTTAATTGTAGTAATTAAATTTTTGATCATCTCTTAGTTCTTTTATTCTCAAGTTCTTTTAATCCTTCATTTCTTACTTGAAACCCCCCTTTTTGCCTTAACAACTAAAGAAGTAACACTTCAATTGCGTCCTCGGGAGAACGACCTGAGGTTTAACTACTCTAGGTTTTAAATTAGAAATTATAAATATTTGATTAAGAGAATTCATTGTTGGTTTGGACTATGCTACCAACAAATTGATGCTTATATTTTGATTGATTCCAAACCAAGCAAGAGTTCTTCTTCTATCACATACCTTGGATGCTTTTCACATATTATCCAAGGCAAAATCATCAAAACCAACACAGCCCCTCAAGCCCAAAATCACCAAAGTACAAGCACTCAACCTCGACCAAGTTCTAAGGCTCACAATTCAAGCTCCAACATATACATATATATACCTAATTTCACATGTATCACACATATATATCCAAATCCAATACCCAACCTACTCAAATTAAAAAAAATAGCTAGGGTTAGTGATCCTCACCATACCCACGGACTGAGAGAGCCAAGTTAAACATGTTCCGCAAACTAGATTGAACCTAGAGAACCAAAACCAACCAATTCTCAACTTGAATACTTTTAAATTTCAAAATTTGAGGGGTGGAGAGACTGGTGTGATAGAGTGTCTTACCTATAAAATTGTTTTGATGAATTTGTAGAGTTCGACGCGGTGGTCGCATGACCGCCAACGATGCGGCGATTGGAGCTCTAGATCAAAAGTTACAAGGATTTGAATCTAATCAAGGGTTTGTGTTTTGGAAGAGTATCCTTCCCCCTTTCCTTGAGTTTCCCAACGTGGAAATGATGATGAAGAAGATAAATGAGCTGAAGTTCATTTATTTAGATGGGTTTGTTGGGCCCTTGGCCCATAATGGGCACGCTTTGCCTGGTTCGGCTCGTTTGGCCCAATCTTGGGCCAAATTCTTTAAAATTGGTGTCAAAATTCTTGTTTTAATTTTCTCTATCACATTAAACTATAAAATTTAATTTTCAACTTATCTAGAATATATTCTAATTTATGGATTAATTATATATTAATTAACCGAGTTTTACATTCTACCCACCTAACAGAAATTTTTGCCCTCGAAAATATCGTTCGCTCCAAGAGTTCGCATGAGTGGTTCCTCTCTCAACCTAACGGATGGTCTCTCGCTTGATACCATCATTCTTGGTAGCGACTTACCTCCCATCTTTCCTCCAACCTAACCTTAGCTGTCCTAACATCCTCCCAAGCTTCTCGCTTTTGCCACGTCACTTTGATCACTTTTTATTAAGGACCTACCTAATTGTTTATGCTAGCCAAACCTCCTATTAAGATAACTTAGGGTCGTCTACAATAGATCATGATTTTTCTTTCAACCATTTGTCACAAGTGAATACCAGTGTTCAGTATTGTCCAAAGTTGTAAAGAATTAAGTTATCAGTTTTCTTATTACCTCAGATCTGAGGATCGGATCCAGCAGTACCCCGGTTCCTCCTGTGTGGGCAATCTTTGACCAAATGTCCTGGCTTCTTGCAATTGTAACACAAACCCAAACCATAACAACACGGCCTATTTGGGTGATGACCTCCACATCTCTGTGATGCATTCGCATATTTTCCATTTTAACTAGTTAGTTTAGTTAGCTTTAGGTTAGTTTCATTCACTTTCTTTGAAATAAATGAGCAATTTTGTGAGTTTTTCCTCCATGCATTCCTGAACCAAGAACTAAGTGAAATTGAGCATAATCCATGCAAATGACTCAAGGAGTTTATATACAAGTTAATGAGAATGATTCCCTTGAGAATTAATGCATAAGATGGCAAAACTTTGAGGAAAATTCTTTGGTTTATGTTAGGTGATGAAACAAGAAGATAATGGAGCAAGGAAATCTTGGAGCAAGGAGGAACAGCAAGTTGGCAACGCCCATTTTTGTGCAACCAGGAGGAACAGCAAGTTGGCAACTTGAAAACTAAGTTGGCAATGCCCATTTTTGTGCATCCAGGAGGAGCAGCACGTTGGCAACTTGGAAACCAAGTTGGAAACGTGCTAGTGTGTATCCAGCAGGCAGCTTGACCTTACCTCCTTCAAGGATGCATAACTTGAACCACATGGATCCAATTGACATGCTTCTAGTTGTGTTAGAAAGATGACATTTAGAGCTTTCCAACGATATACAATAGTTCATAATATAGCATGAAATGGAAGCTCAAATCAGAGTCATCTTTAAGCCCCAAAAACAAGGAAATGAAGTTTAGAGTAGAGGCATGCACGTTGTTGCTGGCGTGTTTGGCAGCAACGTGGGCAACAACACCAGCAACCTTGGAGGAAGAACAAGCGCATTGCCAACTTGAGAACCAAGTTGGCAACGCCAGGAAGCTACCAGAGAAGAAGGATTGCACGTTGTCGCTAGCGTGTTTGATAGTAACGTGGGCAACAACGCCCATGCAAAATTGGCAGCCTGACCTTGCCCTCTTCAATGGAGTATATCTTGAGCTAAAAAACTCCAAATGAGGTTATTTCAGTAGCATTGCAAAGTAGACATCAAGAGCTTTCCAACCATATTTCATAGTATGGGGTTAGCATTCAATTGAAGCTTCAAAAGCTGGCTTCATTTAGAGCCTCAGAAACTAAGGGCGTTGTCACGGGCGTGTTCACCAAAAACGCTCGGGTAGCCTGACCTTGCCTTCTTCAATGGAGAATAACTTGAGCTATAGAGATCCAATTGAGGTGCTTCCAGTTGCATTGGAAAGCTGACATTCAGAGCTTTCTAACCATGTATAATAGTCTATAGTGAAGTGATGAGCGGATAATTTATACGCTTTTTGGCATTGTTTTTAGGTAATTTTTAGTAGGATATAGTTACTTTTAGGAATATTTTCATTGGTTTTTATTCTAAATTCATATTTTTGGACTTTACTATGAGTTTGTGTGTTTCTCTATGATTTTAGATAATTTCTGACTAAAATTGAGGGACCTGAGCAAAACTCTGATAGAAGGCTGACAAAGGACTGCTGATGCTGTTGGATTCTGATCTCCCTACACTCAAAATGAATTTTCTGGAGCTACAGAACTCTAAATGGCGCTCTCTTAATGGGGTTGAAAAGTAGACATCCAGAGCTTTCCACCAATATATAATAGTCTATACTTTATTCGAGATTAGACGACATAAACTGGCGTTCAACGCCAGTTCCATGTTGCATTCTGGAGTCAAACGCCAGAAACACGTCACGAACCAGAGTTAAACGCCAAAAACACGTTACAACTTGGCGTTCAACTCCAAAAGAAGCCTCTGCACGTGTAAAGCTCAAGCTAAGCGCAAGCACACACCAAGTGGGCCCCGGAAGTGGATTTTTTCATCAATTACTTACTTCTATAAACCCTAGTAGCTAGTCTAGTATAAATAGGACATTTTACTATTGTACTAGGTGTCTTTGATTGTCTAGTCTTTTGAACATTCGGTCTTTTGATCATTCATGGGGGCTGGGCATTCGACCATGCCTGGACTATCACTTATGTATTTTCAACGGTGGAGTTTCTACACACCATAGATTAAGGGTGTGGAGCTCTGCTGTACCTCGAGTTTTAATGCAATTACTACTATTTTCTATTCAATTCAGTTTATTCCTGTTCTAAGATATTCATTGCACTTCACCATGACGAATGTGATGATCCGTGACACTCATCATCATTCTCACCTATGAACGTGTGACTGGCAACTACTTCCTCCTTGAATATCTTCCTCCGTGACGGGGATTTGCGTCTGACGTACAAAAACCGATGCAAGAGAAAGTGAGTGGTGGTTGGAGTAAAACTCCACCACCCAAGATAGGTTGGCCTCCTGCGATTGTCTCATGAGAAACCCCCACTGCCACCGCTCGATACGCGGTATCACAAACAGAATAACATGAGCGGGAGGGGCAAGAAGAGGCTCTGCGTGATAGTTCCTTTCAATTATCATGGGGTATACGAGCTCACAGTATCAGTTGGGGAACTTAGTTGGGTCCCTTGCAGGGTTATCCTTCTCTAGTGCATCAACAGTAACGATGCTCTATGCCTTCTTGAGGAGGGGCTTGGCCTTAGGAGCTTGGTGCACCTTGTTGGTGGATCTTTGAGGTGCCTTTTTGGTAGGCGGTTGCTTCGGTGCCTTCCCCTTGTCCTTTTTTATGACCATCCTGTGAAAGGAAAAAAGGAGGAGATATTAAACTCAAAGAAACACTCATAAATGGTGATAACGCAAGTGAGAGAGAAGGCCATAAAAGAATGTGTGTCTTAAATACATGACAGCTACAACATGTAACTAAGACAGCAATGGACACAATGGCAAGTCACTAGCATGTGATGCAAGAGGGATATAAGCATGCAAATAAGAGGCAGGAGAAGGATATGCTCAAGCATCAATAACAAGACGCAAGTCATAAGGGGTGGACATGTGAATAGGGGACATGAAGAGTAATTGGCTCAATGCACATAGGAATAGGCAAGTGAGTGAGAAAGAACGCTAAATAGAAAGCATTAAGTCAAATTATGAGACAAAAAATCATATGTACATTTCTTCAAACACTTGGTGTGCAACCCTAAAGCAAGAAACAAGTGGAGAAAATGTAACAATGTAGCATCCCAATTATCAATAACCATAGAGCACCACATATTACAAAGAAATCAAATATAACAAATTAACCCACTAATGCAAGAGAAATCTCTACCTACAACACCCATGAGAGATAGCAAAATAAAGGAAAAAGCAAACAAGCAAGTAAGCATGAAGAAGAAGCTAACTAAGAAGGAAAGCAAAAAAATGCAACTAATGAAAGAAAAAAATGAAGCAAAACGAAGAAAAGGGGAGGTGAGAGTACCTTGAGAGGGAGAAGAAGGTAAATGGGGAATGAAAGTGAGAAGCGGGGAGAAGAAAAATGGGGAAAGAGAGGAGAAAGAAGAGTGTTGGACCGCCAGAAGTAGAGGTCGCCGGTGATCAGTGCCATCGGTGAGAGGGGTGGAGAAAGGGTGGTAGTGGTGGATGAAGAGGGGGGTTGGAGTAGAGAAGTAAGATGGAAGTGGAAAGAAGAAGAGAAGCATTTGAAAAAGGGCGCACTGTAGTGTTTCTGTGTCGTGAAATCGATGCGAGCACCATCCATGCGTACGCGTGGGTGAGCATAAAGCAGTAAGGATGCAGAAGCGTCGCCCACGTGTACGCGTGGGCAGCAGAAGAAGATTGGACACGTATGCATAAGTGGCGCGCACGCGTGAGGGAAGTTGTGCCAGTGACACAATGCTAGCGTGAAACTCACGCAACTCTCTGGCCTAGGTACTAGGAGTTAGCTGCAGGAAGATCGACGCGCACGTGCATAGTGCGCGCACGCGTGGATTTGGCATGAAGCAGATGGACGCGGAAGCGTCACGTTTGCCTGTGCATGAGTGGGAGTTGTGATCCCAGCATAGTGTTAGCGCAACATTTGTGCAACCCTCGGGAGAAATGTACAAAGAGTTGGAGTTGCAAAATCGATGCGGACGCGTCATGCACGCTTACGCTTCGATGCGCGGATGGACAGAAGGACGCGTACACGTGGGTTAGGTCAGGTGCACGGCATAGTGTCAGCCCAGAGTTTTCCTAACTCTCTGAAAAATGTACCAGGGGTGCAGGTGACGCAGTCGACACGTACGCGTCGCCCACGCGGACGCATAGGTTACGCATTCAGAATCATGGACGTGTGCTTGCCAGATGCGCGTAAGCGCGAGTGGGGTAGGTGTAGGGCACAGTTCTGGCTCAAATGTGGCACAACTCTTGGGTTTTCTGAACCAAGGATTGCGCATGGCCAGCGACGCGTATGCGTCTTGTACGCCCACACGTGGATCCTCTCCCCCTTTTTTTCATAGACATGAAGAAATGCATATTTATCACAAATTCAGTAGGCAAGCAAGCTAAAGGGAGCAAAAACACCCAAAACTCTATGCAATACTCAAAAATGGGGTGTTTTCTTCCAAATTATAAATCCACCTACTTAAAACCAATGCAATCCTTCATGAATATCACAACTACGTCAAATAAAATCAAATCTATCCAAACAAGCTCTAAAATCAAGTCTATCCAAACTAGGCATTCAGCAAATCAAGCAAGAGTTTAAAACTATATATAGAAAATGGACAAAAACAGGGTAGATCTCACCATGGTGGGGTGTCTCCCACCTACACTTTTGTTTAATGTCCTTAAGTTGGACGGGCACTAGCTCAATTCTCTTTGCCATGAGGTAAATCTTCCAAAAGAAACACCTCAATCTCCTTGTTGCTTTTCATCTTTTCACCATGATACAACTTTAAACGATGACCATTAACCTTGAAGATGTCAGGACTTGAAGGATGGCACAAATGATAGACCCCATACGGCTCCGCCTTCTCTACCCGATAGGGTCCTTCCCATCTTGACCTTAGTTTTCCAGGCAACAATCTTAATCTTGAATTGTAGAGAAGGACAAGGTCGCCGGCTCTAAATTCTCTTCTTCTTATGTTCTTGTCATGAACGGCTTTCATCCTCTCCGTGTAAAGTCTAGAGTTCTCATAGGCTTCTAATCTCAAACACTTCAATTCCACTAATTGTAGCTTTCTCTCAATTCCGGCCCCTCCCAAACTTAGATTGCACTCCTTGACGGCCCAATATGCTTTATGCTCTACCTCCACCGGTAAGTGGCAAGCTTTGCCATATACCAATCGAAAGGGGCTCATGCCAATTGGCATCTTGTACACCGTTCGGTAGGCCCATAGTGCGTCGGTAAGCTTAGCACTCCAATCCTTTCTATTAGGCTTCACAACCTTTTCTAATACGCGCTTGATCTCCCAATTGGAAACCTCGGCTTGGCCGTTTATTTCTGGGTGATAGGCCATGGCTACTTTGTGTATAATGCTATATTTCTTCATGATTCCTTCCATTCTTTTATTGCAAAAATGTGAACCTTGGTCACTCACAATTGCTCGTGGTGACCTGAAGCGACAAATTATGTTATTCCTCACAAAAGAAAGGACTACATTAGCATCGTCCATCCGGGTGTGTATCGCTTCCACCCATTTGTACACATAATCAACGGCAAGTAGAATATAGAGAAAACCATTAGAATTTTGGAATGGCCCCATGAAGTCAATACCCCACACATCAAAGATCTCACAAAATAACATGATTTGTTGGGGTATTTCATCCTTCTTAGAGATATTACCAAATCTAATACATTGAGAACAAGATTTACAAAAGAGAGAATAGTCCTTGAAGAGAGTTGGCCACCAAAATTCACAATCTAGGATCTTTCTTACCGTCCTTTGAGGTCCATAGTGTCCACCTCCCTCGGAGGAGTGGCAAGCTTCCAAGATTGATTGGAATTGGGTTTGTGGAATGCATCTCCAAATTATTTGATCCACTCCACATCTCCAAAGGTATGGGTCATCCCATACATAATATTTGGATTCGCTTTTTAGCTTATCCTTTTGATGCTTAGAGAGATTAGGAGGAAAGGTCAGGATACCAAGTAATTGGCTATTGGTGCATACCAAGGAATGACTTCCGAGATTGCTTGCAAGCCCTCAAAGGGAAAAGAATCATTAATAGGAGTGGAATCGCCCTTGGTGTGTTCAAGGCGACTTAAGTGATCTACCACTAGATTTTGCAAACCACTCCCATTTTTTATTTCCAAGTCAAATTCTTGTAATAATAAAACCCATCTAATCAATCTCGGTTTGGATTCCTTTTTAGCCAACAAATATTTTAACGCTGCATGATCCGAGTACACTACCACCTTGGAGCCAAGTAGATAAGCTCGGAATTTATCCAAAGCGATAGCCAATAGCTCTTTCTTGGTGGTAGTGTAATTGGATTGGGCTCCATCTAATGTTTTTTTGATGCATAGGCTATGACATATGGATTATTACCCTTGCATTGTACTAACACGGCTCCCACCGCATAGTTTGAAGCATCACACATTATTTCAAACAGCCGACTCCAATCCGGCCCTCTCACGATGGGAGCTTGGGTTAATGGCACCTTAAGCTTGTCAAAAGCCTCAATGCACTCCTTGCTTAGGTCAAACTCAATGTCCTTTTGCAACAATCGAGATAGAGGCAATGCTACCTTACTAAAGTCCTTTATAAATCTTCGGTAAAAACTTGCATGTCCAAGGAATGAACGGACTTCCCTCTCGGAGGAGGGGTAAGGCAAGCTAGATATAACATTGATCTTTGCTAGATCTATAAAAATACCATCCTTGGAGACAACATGTCCTAAAATAATGCCTTGTCTAACCATAAAATGACACTTCTTAAAATTTAGGACAAGGTTTGATTTAGTACATCTCTCCAACACTTTAGCAAGGTTATCCAAGCAATGATCAAAAGAGTCCCCATAGATACTGAAGTCATCCATGAATACCTCCATGCATTGCTCTAGAAGATCCACAAATATGCTCATCATGCACCTTTGAAAAGTTGCCGGTGCGTTGCATAAGCCAAATGACATACGCTTGTAGGCATAAGTTCCAAAGGGGCAAGTAAATGTAGTTTTTTCTTGATCTTCTAAAGCAATGTGTATTTGGAAATACCCCGAATAGCCATCTAGAAAACAGTAATGAGATTTACCGGATAACCGATCAAGCATTTGATCGATAAACGATAGCGGAAAGTGATCCTTTCTAGTGGCCGTGTTCAACCGTTGGTAGTCAATGCACACCCGCCAAGAGTTTTACACCAGCATAGCTATAAGCTCCCCACTTTCATTCTTGATTGTGGTCACCCCGGACTTCTTTGGCCCAACTTGGATGGGACTCACCCATTCACTATCCGAAATGGGGTAGATGATGTCTGCTTCTAATAGCCAGGTGACCTCTTTTTTCACAACCTCTAGAATGGTAGGATTTAGTCGCCTTTGAGGTTGTCGAATGGGTCTAGCTCCTTCCTCTAGGAATATTCGGTGCTCGTAAGCCCCCAAGATCCGCAAAGCTCCAACCTATGGCCCTTTTGTTCTTCCTCAAAACATGAAGCAACTTCTCTTCTTGTTGAGCAGTGAGTTCCCTTGCAACAATCACCGGGAACTTGTGGGCTTCATCAAGGTAGGAGTACTTTAGGTGGGTCGGTAGTGGCTTCAATTCTACATTTTGTTCTTGACTCGACACTTGAACTTCTGGTGGATCCAGATGGGGTGAGGTGTTCTCTTCACTTGATTCTTCAATCACATTTTTCTCATCTAGCTTTGCATAATGCACTTTGGCCACAATGTTGTCAATTAAGTTACACCAGAATATGGAATGATTCTCCGGTGGCTGCCTCATAGCTTCATCTAGGCTAAAACTTACGACTCTCCCGTCGATCTCAAATAAGTAGGTTCCCGAATGGACATCCAATTTGAACCTAGAGGTCCTCAAAAACGGCCTCCCAAGTAAGATGGATGATGTCTTTTCGAATTCACTAGGTGGCATCTTAATGATATGAAAATCAATCAGACATATCAAACCCTTTAGGTTTACCAACACATCTTCTGCAATACCCGTCACGGTTATTATGCTCTTATCCACTAACACAAACCTAGTCGCTGACCGCTTCAACGGTGGGAGCTTCAATATATGATAAACAGAAAGAGGCATAATACTAACGCATGCACCAATATCACACATACAATCAATGAATTGAAATCCATCTATGGTATAAGTGACCATGCAAGGGCCCGGATTACCACACTTTTTCAGTAATGCTCCCATTAAAGCCGAAATAGAACTCCCCCAATGAAGTAGTTTCTAACTCATGGATTCTATCTTTGTTCATACACAAATCCTTAAGAAACTTTGCATATTTAGACACTTGATGGATAGCATCAAAGAGAGGGATAGTTACCTCAACTTTCTTGAACATCTCCACCATTTTGGGGTCAAGTTCTACACACTTCTTAGCCTTCCTTGCTAATGTGGGAAATGGAATTGGTTGAGAAACTTCTTTCGAAACCTTCTCATCTTTAGAGACTTCACTTGTTGGTTGAGAGACTTCATCTTCAACTACCTCTTGTGCCTCATCTTCCTCTTCAATTTCCTCTATCTCAACCACTTCCTCTTCTTGAGTGACTATCATTGGCCTTGGTGCCTTCGAACTGCTCTCTTGTAATTGAGTTCTGGATCTCAAGGTAATGGCATTGATGCCACCCTTGGGATTGGGTAGAGGTTGAGAGGGTATGGCACTAGAACTTGAAGCTTGAGGGGTAGAGGTAGAAGATGGTTCCATGCGGGCTAGAAAAGCTTGGAGAGTAGAAGTAAGACCGGTAAGGCCGGAGGCAAGTTTAGTTTGAGGTTCCCTTTGTCCTTGGAGGATGGAACAGAGTGTATCATCTTGATTAGAAAAAGTGGAAGGATAGATGATTTGAGGGGCTTGTGATTGATTGGGTTGAGGTGGTTGTTTTTGATGTGGCGGTTGGTAGGTTTGGTAGTTTCTTCCTTGATTTTGTTGAGGGTATGGTTGGTTTTGCGAGTATCGGTTTTGTGAATTGTTGTTGTTCCATCTTTGATTTCCTCTATTGTCCCTACCTCCTTGTTGATAGTTGTCCCGCCACCCTTGGTTGGCATTATCTCTCTAGCCTTGGTTATAGTTGCTACCCCCTTTATTGTAATTGCCTCCTTGTTGGCAATACCCTTGGTTAAAATTGCCGCCTTGTTGATAGTAACCTTGGTTCGGACGGTCATAGAAATTGTGGGTAGCCACCAAGGTGTTATCTTCTTGGAGACTTGGGCATTCATTCGTGTAGCGGGAGTAGCAAGAGCAAATACCTCACACTCGTTGGGGACCAATTGTTGACTATGTTGTTGAGGAGGTGGTGGAGGTTGTTGTTGACCAAGTTGGAGTTGCTTTAGAATGCTTGTCATCTCACCCAAGGATTTAGCAAGGGCGGCGGTCTCACTACTAGTGGATACTTCATTTACGGTCTATGGATAGTTGGTTCTCTGTCTAGTATGTTGAGTGGACTCGGCCAAGTCGGTAATCAGTTGCAATGCCTCCTCCGTCGTCCTATACTTTGACAAAAAACCATTGCTTGAAGCATTCAATAGAGTCTTGTCTTGTGGTCTCATTCCTTGGCACACAAAGCTAAGCAATACTTGAGTGTCAATCATGTGGTTGGGACATGAGTCAAGAAGCTTGCGAAACTGCTCCTAATACTCATATAGAGTTTCCGTTTCACCTTGTAAAATGCATGAAATCTCTTTCCTTAGCTTATCCATCACTTCCACGTGAAATAATTTATCTAGGAACTCTCTTCTAAGCAAGTTCGAATCGGAAACAACTTCACTAGGTAAAGTGTAAAATCACTCCTTAGCTCTTCCCTCAAGAGAGAATGGGAAGGCAAACAACCATATAGCAACCTCATCGGAACCTTCCCGCCTAGTTGTTGAGCATACACCTTGAAAGTCCTTAAGGTGTCTAATAGGATCTTGTGCGGAAAGTCTGTGAAACTTTGGTAGAAGATTGATCAAAGCGGTCTTAAGCTCAAAGTTTGCATTCAAGTTGGGGTGAAGCACGTGAAGAGGTTGAAGAACAAAGTCCGGTGCACCCGCTTCCTTGAGAGTAACTCTCCTTGGAGCAGCCACAGGGTCGGCACCTAGATCAAGAGAAGAACTATTAGTAGTATCAATGGAATAGTAATTAGTGCCTTCTTCGAATGATGATTTGGAATCAACCTCGGATATGGTTGGTGAATTGGCAAAAACCTTTTCACAACCCTCAAAGGCTAACCACCTCCGAGCTTGCCTAATATGAAGCAAAGTTATTTTAATTTCCGGATCAAATGTGGCTAAGCTCGGATCCAGTAGTGAACGTGTCTGATGAGCGGATAATTTATACGCTTTTTGGCATTGTTTTTAGTATGTTTTAGTTAGTTTTTATTATATTTTTATTAGTTTTTAGTTAAAATTCACTTTTCTGGGCTTTACTATGAGTTTGTGTGTTTTTTTGTGATTTCAGGTATTTTCTGGCTGAAATTAAGGGACCTGAGCAAAAATCTGATTCAGAGGCTGAAAAGGATTGCAGATGCTGTTGGATTCTGACCTTCCTGCACTCGAAGTGGATTTTCTGGAGCTACAGAAGCCCAATTGGTGCGCTCTCAATTGCGTTGGAAAGTACACATCCTGGGCTTTCCAGCAATGTATAATAGTCTATACTTTGTCCTAGATTTGATGGCCCAAACTGGCGTTGCAAATCAGCTTCAGAATTCCCGGCGTTTAACGCCGGAACTGGCACAAATATTGGAGTTAAACGCCCAAACTGGCACAAAAGCTGGCGTTTAACTCCAGGAAAAGTCTCTACACATGAAAGCTTCAATGCTCAGCTCAAGCATACACCAAGTGGACCCCGAAGGTGGATTTTTTCGTCATTTACTCATTTCTGTATATCCTAGGTTACAAGTTCACTATTAATAGGACCTTTTGCAATTGTATCTGGACCTCATGACACTGTACACATTTCATATTGTACCTTCTACGGCATGAGTCTCTAAACCCCATGGTTGGGGGTGAGGAGCTCTGCTGTGTCTTGATGGATTAATGCAATTACTACTGTTTTTCATTCAATCACGCTTGCTTCTATTCTAAGATATCACTTGTTCCTAAACTTGATGAATGTGATGATCCGTGACACTCATCATCATTTTCACCTATGAACGTGTGCCTGACAACCACCTCCGTTCTACCTTAGATTGAGTAAATATCTCTTGGATTCCTTAATTAGAATCTTCGTGGTATAAGCTAGAAATGATGGCGGCATTCAAGAGAATCTGGAAGGTCTAAACCTTGTCTGTGGTATTCTGAGTAGGATTCAGGGATTGAATGACTGTGACAAGCTTCAAACTCGCGATTGTGGGGCGTTAGTGACAGACGCAAAAGAATCACTGGATTCTATTCCGACATGATCGAGAACCGACAGATGAATAGCCGTGCTGTGACAGAGCGTGTTGAACATTTTCACTGAGAGGATGGGAGGTAGCCATTGACAACGGTGAAATCCTACATACAGTTTGCCATGGAAGGAGCCTTGCGTGTATGAAGAAGAAGACAGTAGGAAAGCAGAGATTCAGAAGATAGAGCATCTCCAAAACCTCAACCTGTTCTCCATTACTGCAAAACAAGTATTTATTTCATGTTCTTTTACTTTTCACAATTAAACCTGAGAATTACTGATATCCTGACTAAGAGTTACAAGATAACCATAGCTTGCTTCAAGCCGACAATCTCCATGGGATCGACCCTTACTCACGTAAGGTATTACTTGGACGACCCAGTGCACTTGCTGGTTAGTTGTGCGGAATTGCAAAAGTGTGATTGCAATTTCGTGCACCAAGTTTTTGGCGCCGTTGCCGGGGATTGTTCGACTTTGGACAACTGACGGTCTATCTTGTTGCTTAGATTAGGACTGTTTTATTTTTGTTGGTTTAGAGTCTTTTATTTGAGTTTAGTTTCATATTTTAAGTTTGGTGTCAATTGCATGCTTTTGTTTTCCTTTAATTTTTCGACTTTGCATGTTCTTAGTCCTTTCTTGATCTTTAAAAATTCTAAGTTTGGTGTCTTCTTTGTGTTTTCCTTTAGGTTTTCAAAAATTTGTGTGTGATTCTTTAAAAATTTCTAAGTTTGGTGTCTTCTTTGTATTTTTCTTTAAATCTTCGAAATTTTGCATTAATTTTCAAAATCATATCTTTTCAATCATATATTTTTCAAAGTAATTTTCAATCATATCTTTTTAATTGCTAATTCCAAAATCTTTTTAATTAATTAATCTAGTTTTCAATTTGCTTTGATTTTATTTTCTTTTAGTTTTCGAAATTTTATTTTATTTTCTTTTCTATTTTATTTTATTATTTTCGGTCATTCCTAAATAAAAAAAAATTACTTTACTTGTGAATCCATATCATATTCCCTTCCTCCATCATGGACCTAAGTGGAAGTGAGCAGTCCAGAAGGACTCTGGGGTCATATGCTAACCCCATTACAGCTGTATATGGGAGTAGCATCTGTATACCTCCCATTAAAGCAAGCAGCTTTGAGCTAAATCCTCAACTCATTATCATGGTGCAACAAAATTGCCAGTATTTCGGTCTTCCACAGGAAGAACCTACTGAGTTTCTGGCACAGTTCTTACAAATTGCTGACACAGTACGTGATAAAGAGGTGGATCAGGATGTCTACAGATTATTACTGTTTCCATTTGCTGTAAAAGATCAAGCTAAGAGGTGGTTGAATAACCAACCCACAGTAAGTATAAAAACATGGAGACAGTTATCAGACAAATTCCTGAATCAATTTTACCCCCCAAAAAGGATGACACAGCTAAGGCTGGACATCCAAGGCTTTAAACAAGAGGATAATAAATCCCTTTATAATGCCTGGGAGAGGTATAGAGGTATGCTAAGGAAATGCCCCTCTGAAATGTTTTCAGAGTGGGTACAGTTAGACATCTTCTACTATGGGCTTACAGAAAAAGCTCAGATGTCTTTAGACTACTCAGCTGGTGGATCTATACACATGAGAAAAACGATTGAAGAGGCTCAAGAACTCATAGATAATGTTGCTAGAAATCAACATTTGTACTCTAGCAATGAGTTCTCTACAAAAGAAGAAGCTATGGCAGTAGCTACTGATCCTAATCCTCAAGAACATATTGTTGAGCTTAATCAGCAATTACACCTGATGACAAAACAGTTAGCAGAATTTAAAGAGATGCTCCAAGAAACTAAAATTACTAACAAGAACATAGAATTACAGTTGAATCAGACAAAACAGCAATTATCTAAATAGATAACAGAAGAATTCCAAGCAGTTCAACTGAGGAGTGGGAAGACATTGAATAACACTGCTCAAAGTGGCAAAAAGCCAAGAAAGGAACAACTGACAGAGGATAACCAAACCACTGCCCAAAATCCCTCTAAAGACAGTAAGAGCCCAGAGAGAAATACTCCTGGCGTTCAAATGCCAGAAAGCGGGGGGAAAGTTGGAGTTAAATGCCCATTCCTTGCCCAGTTCTGGCGTTCAAACGCCAGAAAGGGGGAAAAGTTGGCGTTAAACGCCCATTCCTCACCCAATCCTGCGTTCAAACGCCAATGAGGAATCAGACACCTGAGAGCGCTGATAGTAACCCCTCTAAAAAGGCTTCTCCAACCACCTCTGTAGGGAATAAACCTGCAGCAACTAAGGTTGAAGAATATAAAGCCAAGATGCCTTATCCTCAGAAACTCCGCCAAGCAGAACAGGATAAACAATTTGCCCGCTTTGCAGACTATCTAAGGACTCTTGAAATAAAGATTCCGTTTGCAGAGGCACTTGAGCAAATACCTTCTTATGCTAAGTTCATGAAAGAGATCTTAAGTCATAAGAAGGATTGGAGAGAAACCGAAAAAGTGTTTCTCACAGAAGAATGCAGTGCAGTCATTCTGAAAAGCTTACCAGAAAAGCTTCGAGATCCAGGAAGTTTTATGATACCATGCACATTAAAAGGTGCTTGTACCAAGACAGCCCTATGTGACCTTGGAGCAAGTATCAATCTAATACCTGCATCCACTATCAGAAAGCTTGGGTTGACTGAAGAAGTCAAACCAACCCGAATATGTCTCCAACTTGCTGATGGCTCCATTAAATATCCATCAGGCATAATTGAGGACATGATTGTCAAGGTTGGGCCATTCGCCTTTCCAACTGACTTTGTAGTACTGGAAATGGAGGAGCACAAGAGTGCAACTCTCATCCTAGGAAGAACTTTCCTAGCAACTGGACGAACTCTTATTGACGTACAAAAAGGGGAAGTAACCCTAAGAGTCAATGAGGATGAGTTCAAGTTGAATGCTGTCAAAGCTATGCAGCATCCAGACACATCAAATGACTGCATGAGCGCTGATATTATTGACTCTTTGGTGGAAGAGATCAATATGACTGAAAGTCTAGAATTAGAGCTAGAGGACATCTTCAACGATGTTCAGCCTGATCAGGAGGAACCAGAGGAAATAAAAGAATTTTTGAAAATTCCTTAGGAAGAGGATAAGCCTCCCAAACCTGAGCTCAAACCACTACCATCATCCCTGAAATATGTATTTCTGGGAGAGGGTGACACTTTTCCAGTGATCATAAGCTCTGCTTTAAATTCACAGGAAGAGGAAGCACTAATTCAAGTGCTAAGGACACACAAGACAGCTCTTGGATGGTCCATAAGTGATCTTAAGGGCATTAGCCCAGCAAGATGCATGCACAAGATCCTATTGGAGGATAATGCCAAACCAGTGGTTCAACCACAAAGGCGGCTAAATCCAGCCATGAAGGAGGTGGTGCAGAAAGAGGTCAGTAAATTACTAGAGGCTGAAATTATTTATCCTATTTCTGATAGCCCCTGGGTGAGCCCTGTCCAAGTTGTCCCCAAGAAGGGAGGCATGATAGTGGTTCATAATGAAAAGAATGAATTGGTTCCTACAAGAACAGTTACAGGGTGGCGTATGTGTATTGATTACAGAAGGCTCAATACAGCCACCAGAAAGAATCATTTTCCTTTACCATTCATAGACCAAATGCTAGAAAGACTAGCTGGTCATGATTATTACTGCTTTTTGGATGGCTATTCAAGTTACAACCAAATTGCAGTAGATCCTCAAGACCAAGAGAAAATAGCATTCACTTGCCCTTCTGGCGTGTTTGCCTACAGAAGAATGCCTTTTGGTCTGTGTAATGCACCTGCAACTTTTCAGAGATGCATGCTATCCATCTTCTCTGATATGGTAGAGAAGTTCCTGGAAGTCTTCATGGATGACTTCTCAGTATATGGAGACTCATTCAGCTCATGTCTTAATCATCTAGCACTTGTCCTGAAAAGGTGCCAAGAGACTAACCTGGTCTTAAACTGCGAGAAATGTCACTTTATGGTGACTGAAGGAATTGTCCTTAGGCACAAAATTTCAGGCAAGGGAATAGAGGTGGATCAAGCAAAGATAGAAGTAATTGAAAAATTACCACCACCTGCCAATGTTAAGGCAATCAAAAGCTTTCTAGGGCATGCAGGATTTTACAGAAGGTTCATAAAAGATTTTTCAAAAATTGCAAAACCTCTAAGCAACCTGCTAGCTGCTGACATGCCATTTGTGTTTGACGCAGAGTGTCTGCAGGCGTTTGAGACCCTGAAAGCCAAGCTGGTTACAGCACCAGTCATCTCTGCACCAGATTGGACATTACCATTTGAACTAATGTGTGATGCCAGTGACCATGCCATTGGTGCAGTGTTGGGACAGAGGTACAACAAGCTTCTACACGTCATTTATTATGCTAGCCGTGTTCTAAATGACGCATAGAAGAATTACACAACCACAGAAAAAGAGTTACTTGCAGTGGTCTATGCCATTGACAAGTTTAGATCCTATTTAGTAGGGTCAAAAGTGATTGTGTACACTGACCATGCTGCTCTTAAATACTTACTCACAAAACAGGATTCAAAACCCAGGCTCATAAGGTGGGTGCTGCTTCTGCAAGAGTTTGATATAGAAATAAGAGACAGAAAAGGGACAGAGAACCAAGTAGCTGATCATCTGTCCCGAATAGAACCAGTAGCTGGGGCGTCCCTCACTTCTACTGAGATCTCTGAGACCTTTCCAGATGAGCAACTCTTTGCCATTTAGGAAGCTCCATGGTTTGCAGACATTGCAAATTATAAAGTTGTGAGGTTCATACCCCAGGAGTACAGCAGGGTGCAAAGAAAGAAATTAATTTCAGATGCCAAGTACTACCTATGGGATGAGCCATATCTCTTTAAGAGATGTGCAGACGGAATGATCCGCAGATGTGTACCTAGAGAGGAAGCACAAAGGATCCTGTGGCATTGCCATGGATCACAGTATGGGGGACATTTCGGAGGTGAGCGAACAGCCACTAAGGTCCTCCAATGTGGCTTCTACTAGCCTACTCTCTATAGAGATGCCCGAGAGTTTGTGCGTAACTGTGACAGTTGCCAAAGAGCTGGTAACTTGCCTCATGGGTACGCCATGCCTCAACAAGGGATCTTAGAGATTGAATTGTTTGATGTATGGGGTATTGACTTCATGGGTCATTTCCCACCATCATACTCAAACACTTACATTCTGGTGGCAGTGGACTATGTATCTAAATGGGTAGAAGCAATTGCCACACCCACTAATGATACTAAGACCGTGCTGAAATTCCTCCAGAAACACATCTTCAGCAGGTTTGGTGTTCTCAGAGTACTAATCAGTGATGGGGGCACCCATTTCTGCAATAAACAACTGTACTCTGCTATGGTCCGATATGGAATTAGCCACAAAGTAGCAACTCCATATCATCCACAGACAAATGGGCAAGATGAAGTCTCTAACAGAGAGCTAAAAAGAATCCTGGAACGGACTGTAATTACCCGTAGAAAAGATTGGGCAAAGAGCTTGGATAATGCTCTGTGGGCATACAGAACAGCATTCAAGACTCCTATAGGAACCTCTCCATACCAACTTGTGTATGGCAAGGCCTGTCATCTGCCCGTGGAACTGGAACATAAAGCCTACTGGGCAACCAGATTCCTAAACCTAGATGCTAAGTTAGCTGGTGAAAAAGATCACTCCAGCTAAATGAGCTAGATGAATTTAGACTCAGTGCCTTTGAAAATGCAAAAACTTATAAGGAAAGGCAAAGAAGTGGCATGACAAGAAGTTGTCATCCAGAGTCTTTGAGCCAAGTCAGAAAGTTCTGCTCTTCAACTCTAGGCTCAGACTATTCCCAGGAAAACTTAAATCCCGGTGGAGGGGTCCGTATGTGATTACAGGAGTGTCACCATATGGATATGTTGAGCTTCAAGATATTGATTCTGATAAAAAGTTCATTGTTAATGGACAGAGGATCAAACATTATCTTGAAAGCAATTTTGAGCAAGAATGCTCAAAACTGAGGCTTGAATGAATCTCAGTAAAGGTCCAGCTAAAGACAATAAAGAAGCGCTTGCTGGGAGGCAACCCAGTCATTAGCAGGTTATCTGTTTTATTTAATAAAAGTTTGATACATATTCTCCAAGGTTGATCATCAAAATTGAAGGAATTCACAGAGTTACAGAAGGATTCAGTGCAAAAAGCATAGAAAAGGAGCTTGCTGGCGAAAAAATGCCAGTAAAGGGAACTCTGGGCGTTAAACGCCAGAATGGAAACCATTCTGGGCGTTTAACGCTAGTAAAGGTACCATTTTGGGCGTTAAACGCCAGAATGGGTACCATTCTGGGCGTTTAACGCCAGAATTGCAGCATCCTGGGCGTTTAGAAAAACGCCCAGTGATAAAGGGGTTTCTGGCGTTTAACGCCAGCCAGGGTACCTGGCTGGGCGTTAAACGCCCATAATGGCCACCAATTGGGCGTTAAACGCCAGAATGGATACCATTCTGGGCGTTTAATGCCAGAAAGGTAGGGGACAGAGATTTTGTTTTCCACTTCAATTTTTTTCAAACTTTCTTGTTTTGATCCATAATTTTCTGCATGAACACATTACAAACTTTCATCATTCAACTTCAAATTTCAAAAAAATTAAAATCATTCTTCAAATCTCTTTCAAATCCTTTCCAAATATTCTTCAAAAACTCAAATATCTTCTCAAATTCTTTCTATATCTTCTCAAATCTCCTTCAAAATTTTCGAAATCTCTCCCCCTCCCTTATAAATACACGTTCGGCCATCCCCCTTTTCCCACTATTCGAATTTGCTCTCCTCCTCTCTCTCCTCTTTCCTTTCTTTTGCTTGAGGACAAGCAAACCTCTAAGTTTGGTATATTTTTCCGTGATCACTAAGCTAAGGCTCATCAAGATCATGGCTCCCAAAGGAAAATAAACCAATTCAAGAGGCAAGAAATAGAATGCTCCAAAGGATCTTTGGAGTCAAGAGAGGTTCTTAACCAAAGAACATGCAGACCATTACCACAAAATAATGGGTCTAAGGTCAGTGATCCCGGAAGTTAAATTTGATCTGAAAGAAGATGAATATCCGGAGATCCAAGAGCAAATTCGAAACAGAGGATGGGAAGTTCTAACCAACCCTGAGACAAAGGTTGGAAGAAACATGGTTCAGGAATTCTACTCAAATCTGTGGCTGACAGATAAGCAGAGAATGACTGGAACTGCTTTTCATACCTACAGAACCATGGTCAGAGGGAGAATTATTTACTTCCATCTGGACAAAATAAGAGAGGTCTTCAAATTGCCTCAACTACAAGATGATCCTGAATCCTTTAATAGGAGAATGGTGAGAGTAGATAAGGGGTTGGATCAAGTTCTAGAGGACATATGCCTCCCTGGAACCAAGTGGATGGCCAATTCAAAAGGTGTCCCAAACCAACTCAAGAGGGGAGATCTCAAACCAATTGCAAGAGGTTGGTTAGACTTCATTGGGCATTCTATTTTACCCACTAGTAACCGTTCTGAGGTCACTATCAAGAGAGCAGTGATGATTCATTGCATTATGCTGGGAAAAGAAGTGGAGATTCATCATCTGATTGCTTGTGAGATTTACACAATTGCAAACAAGAACTCCACTGAAGCCAAACTGGCTTACCCAAGCTTAATCTCTTTGCTATGTAAAGATGCTGGGGTGAGGATGGGAGTAGATGAATTCATTCCAATTGAACACCCAATCACCAAGAAGTCAATAGAAGGACAAATGCAAGATAACTCTATCAAAAGGAGGGCGCAGGAGTTCCTCCCTAAACTTCCTGAAATTGACAACTGGACCCGCCTAGAAGCATCTGTTGCCAAGCTGCAAGAAGCTATGGAACAAATTAAGGAAGAACAGCAGAATCAAAACTGCATGCTCTGCAATTTGCTGAAGGAACAAGAGAAGCAGGGGCGTGAGCTACAGGAGCTGAAGCGCCAGAAGCTCTCCCTTGAAGGGTCAAATACCCCACAAGTTGAGGGAGCATCCACTTCTCAAGCTCAAGGTTGTTGAGTCCTAACTCTGTGATAACCTCTATCATTAGGAGTCTATTTTAGAGTCATTTAAAATTTTGTTTTCTATTACTATTAGTCCTATCTTATATCTATTTTTTAGTCTTGTTCTTAATTCATGATTAATAAAATTTAAGGTTCATGTCTTAAAGCTAGGAATGTCCTATGAATCCATCACCTCTCTTAAATGAAAAATGCTTTAATCACAAAAGAACAAGAAGTACAGAATTTCGAATTCATCTCTGAAACTAGTTGAATTAGTTTGATGTGGTGACAATACTTTTTGTTTTCTGAATGAATGATTGAACAGTGCATATATCTTTGGAATTTGTTGATTAAAGAATGTTAAACTTGTTGGCTCTTGAAAGAATGATGGAAAAGGAGAAATGTTATTGAGAATCTGAAAAATCATCAGATTGATTCTTGAAGTAAGAAAAAGCAGTGAAAAAAAAGAGAAAAAATATATATTTAATAAAAAGTGATCCAAGGCAAAAAGAGTGTGCTTAAGAACCCTGGACACCTCTAATTGGGGACTCTAGCAAAGCTGAGTCACAATCTGAAAAGGTTCACCCAGTTATGTGTCTGTGGCATGTATGTATCCAGTGGTAATACTGGAAGACAGAGTGCTTTGGGCCACAGCCAAGACTCATAAAGTAGTTGTGTTCAAGAATCATCATACTTAACTAGGAGAATCAATAACACTATCTGAATTCTGAGTCCTTATAGATGCCAATCATTCTAAAATGCAAAGGATAAAGTGAGATGCCAAAACTGTTCAAAGGCAAAAAGTTATTAGTCCCGCTCATCTAATTGGAGCTTAGTTTCATTGATATTTTGGAGTCTATAGTATATTCTTTTCTTTTTATCTTATTTAATTTTCAGTTGCTTGGGGACAAGCAACAATTTAAGTTTGGTGTTGTGATGAGCGGATAATTTATACGCTTTTTGGCATTGTTTTTAGTATGTTTTTAGTATGTTTTTAGTATGTTTTAGTTAGTTTTTATTATATTTTTATTAGTTTTTAGTTAAAATTCACTTTTCTGGGCTTTACTATGAGTTTGTGTGTTTTTCTGTGATTTCAGGTATTTTCTGGCTGAAATTGAGGGACCTGAGCAAAAATCTTATTCAGAGGCTGAAAAGGACTGCAGATGCTGTTGGATTCTGACCTCCCTGCACTCGAAGTGGATTTTCTGGAGCTGCAGAAGCCCAATTGGTGCGCTCTTAATTGCGTTGAAAAGTAGAAATCCTGGGCTTTCCAGAAATGTATAATAGTTCATACTTTGCCCGAGATTTGATGGCCCAAACCGGCGTTGTAAATCAGCTTCAGAATTCCCGGCGTTTAACGCCAGAACTGGCACAAAAATTGGAGTTAAACGCCCAAACTGGCACAAAAGCTGGCGTTTAACTCTAGGAAAAGTCTCTACGCATGAAAGCTTCAATGCTCAGCCCAAGCACACACCAAGTGGATCCCGGAAGTGGATTTTTACGTCATTTACTCATTTCTGTTTATCCTAGGTTACAGTTCACTATTAATAGGACCTTTAGACATTGTATCTGGACCTCATGACACTTTACACGTTTCATATTGTACCTTCTACGGAATGAGTCTCTAAACCCCATGGTTGGGGGTGAGGAACTCTGCTGTGTCTTGATGGATTAATGCAATTACTACTGTCTTTCATTCAATCACGCTTGCTTCTATTCTAAGATATCACTTGTTCCGAAACTTGATGAATGTGATGATCCGTGACACTCATCATCATTCTCACCTATGAACGTGTGCCTGACAACCACCTCTATTCTACCTTAGATTGAGTAGATATCTCTTGGATTCCCTAATCAGAATCTTCGTGGTATAAGCTAGAATTGATGGCGGCATTCAAGAGAATCTGGAAGGTCTAAACCTTGTCTGTGGTATTCTAAGTAGGATTCAGGGATTGAATGACTGTTACGAGCTTCAAAGTCGTGATTGTGGGGCGTTAGTGACAGACGCAAAAGAATCACTGGATTCTATTCCGACATGATCGAGAACCGACAGATGAATAGCCGTGTTGTGACAGAGCGCGTTGAACATTTTCACTGAAAGGATGGGAGGTAGCCATTGACAACGGTGAAACCCTACATACAGCTTGCCATGGAAGGAGCCTTGCGTGTATGAAGAAGAAGACAGTAGGAAAGCAGAGATTCAGAAGATAGAGCATCTCCAAAACCTCAACCTGTTCTCCATTACTGCAAAACAAGTATTTATTTCGTGTTCTTTTACTTTTCACAATTAAACCTGAAAATTATTGATATCCTAACTAAGAGTTACAAGATAACCATAGCTTGCTTCAAGCCGACAATCTCCGTGGGATCGACCCTTACTCACGTAAGGTATTACTTGGACGACCTAGTGCACTTGCTGGTTAGTTGTGCGAAATTGCAAAAGTGTGATTGCAATTTCGTACACCAGTGTCATACATTGAAGTGTAAAGCTCATGACAACAGGTGGAACTAAGCAAAGATTAGTCCTAACTAACACATACATTCAAGCAAAATACGAGTATGTACATATTCACATATTTACACTAAACAACAACATAGCACTCATGTGCAATTCCCCGTCAACAGTGCCATTTTGATGAGAGATTTTATGCCGGTGTAGAAATTAGCAATAAATCCAATCGTGAGTATAGTCTAACCGACACGTAATTTCACATCAAACAAATCTAAAATCAATAACCGAGAGTATTAGTCCCGAGTCGTTCTCCCTAGGAATTACCTTAGAGTGCACATCATTGGTTAGGAAGTCTTTTGTGATTTGGGAGTTTAGTATAAGAGTTCAAGCTAACAAAAAAATGGACAACAATCAATCAAGATAAAAGCCTTGGCTAAGGGTGAGTATTGGAAGTTCCATCATTATAGCTTCCATCAATTGTGACAACAATTGATCATTGCTTCACTTAGTTAACCTCTAACTATGGAGGAAAGTCAAGTGAAAATAATCAACTTGAGTCACAAGTCATAGTCTAACCCTAGGGAAGTCTAGCTTTAGTGACATACAAATTGTTTGAGTCTAGTGTCTCATTTTAAGTTTGGTGTCAATTGCATGTTTCTATTCTTCTTGCATTTTTTTTGAATTCATTCATGTGTCTTCCTTAATCTTCAAGTTGTTCTTGATGATTTCCTTGTTCTGATCTTTAAATTCTCTTGTCTTGTGTGTTTTGTTGTTTCTCATATGCATTCTCATTTTGTTAGTGTCAATAGTATACAAACTTCTAAGTTTGGTGTCTTGCATGCATTGTTTATTTGATCTTAGTTTCATTTTGATTAGTCCTCATCGTTAAAAATTCAAAAAAAATTTAATTTGTGTCTTTTCAAGTCAATAATACAGAAAATTGAAAATTCAGAACATACAGCAGAGGAATTACAAAGAAAAAGCTAGGCGTTCAAAACGCCCAGTGAGGAAGGAAAACTGGCATTTAAACGCCAGCCAGGGTACCTGGCTGGGCGTTTAACGCCCAAAAGGGTAGCATTTTGGGCGTTAAACGCCAGAATGTATACCATTCTGGGCGTTTAACGCCAGGATGGCACAAGAGGGAAGATTTTGTTTTTAATTCAAATTTTTTTCAAGTTTTCAAAATTTTTCAAAATCAAATCTTTTTCAAATCATATCTCTTCAATCATATATTTTCAAAATCAATTTCTTTCCATTTTCAAAAATACTTGCTAACAATTAATGATTTGATTCAACATTTCAAGTATGTTACCTTTTCTGTTGAGAAAGGTTTAATGTCTGAATCATATCTTTTAAATTTCTTGTTAGCCAAGTCATTAATTTTCAAAATCAAATCTTTTTAAATTGTTTTTCAATCATCTCTTTTCAATCATATCTCTTTAAAATCATAACTTTTAAATCATATCTTTTTAATCACATCTTTTTCAAAATAGTTTTCAATCATATCTTTTTTATTTCTAATTTCAAAATCTTTTTCAAAAATTACTTAATTTCTTTCCCAATTTTAGTTTTCGAAAATCAATTACTTTTCTTTAAATTTTTTTTAATTCACTCTAATTTTCGAAAATTTCTTCCCCTCTTCTCACATCCTTCTATTTATGGACTAACATTCCTCCTCAATGCATAATTTGAACTCCATCTTTCTTGATAAGTTCGAATTCTTCTACCTCTTCCTTCTATTTTTCTTTTTCTCTGACACCTCAAGGAATCTCTATACTGTGACATAGAGGATTCCATATTTTCTTGTTTTCTTCTCTTTCTTATGAGCAGGAGCAAAGACAAAAGCATTCTTGTTGAGGCTGAACCTGAACCTGAAAGGACCTTGAAGCGAAAGCTAAGAGAAGCTAAAGCACAACTCTCTGTAGAGGACCTAACAGAAATCTTCAAAGAAGAAGAACCCATGGCAGCCGAAAACAACAACAATGCCAACAATGCAAGGAAGGTGCTGGGTGACTTTACTGCACCTACTCCCGACTTCTATGGGAGAAGCATCTCAATCCCTGCCATTGGAGCAAACAACTTTGAGCTTAAGCCTCAATTAGTTTCTCTAATGCAACAGAATTGCAAGTTCCATGGACTTCAATTGGAAGATCCTCATCAGTTTTTAGCTGAGTTCTTGCAAATCTGTGACACTGTCAAGACTAATGGGGTTGACCCTGAGGTCTACAGACTTATGCTATTCCCTTTTGCTGTGAGAGACAGAGCTAGGATATGATAGGACTCAAAACCTAAAGAAAGCCTGAACTCTTGGAAAAAGCTAGTCAATGCCTTCTTGGCAAAGTTCTTTCCACCTCAAAAATTGAGTAAGCTTAGAGTGAAAGTCCAAACCTTCAGACAGAAGGAAGGTGAATCCCTCTATAAAGTTGGGGAAAGATACAAACAATTGATCAGAAAGTGTCCTTCTGACATGCTTTCTGAATGGAGCATCATAGGTATCTTCTATGATGGTCTGTCTGAACTGTCCAAGATGTCATTGGATAGCTCTGCTGGAGGATCTCTTCATCTGAAGAAGACGCCTGCAGAAGCTCAAGAACTCATTGAAATGGTTGCAAATAACCAATTCATGTACACTTCTGAAAGGAATCCTGTGAATAATGGGACGAATCAGAAGAAAGGAGTTCTTGAGATTGATACTCTGAATGCCATATTGGCACAGAACAAAATATTGACTCAACAAGTCAATATGATTTCTCAAAGTCTGTCTGGAATGCAAGCTGCACCAGGCAGTACTAAGGACGCTTCATCTGAAGAAGAAGCTTATGATCCTGAGAACCCTTCAATGGAAGAGGTGAACTACATGGGAGAACCCTATGGAAACACTTATAATCCTTCATGAAGAAATCATCAAAATCTCTCATGGAAGGATCAATAGAGACCTCAACAAGCTTTCAACAACAATAATGGTGGAAGAAATAGGTTTAGCAATGGCAAGCCTTTTCCATCATCTTCTCAGCAACAGACAGAGAATTCTAAGCAGAGCCACTCTGACTTAGCAACCATGGTCTCTGATCTAATCAAAACCACTTAAAGTTTCATGACTGAAACAAGGTCCTCCATTAGGAATTTGGAGGCACAAGTGGGACAGCTGAGCAAGAAAATTACTGAACTCCCTCCTTGTACTCTTCCAAGCAATACAGAAAAGAATCCAAAAGGAGAATGCAAGGCCATTAACATGACCCTCATGGCCGAACTTGGAGAGAAGGAAGAGGCAGTGATCGCCACTGAGGAAGACCTCAATGGACGTCCACTGGCCTCCAATGAGTTTCCTAATGAGGAACCATGGGAATCTGAGGCTCATAATGAGACCATAGAGATTCCATTGGATTTACTTCTGCCATTCATGAGCTCTGATGAGTATTCTTCCTCTGAAGAGGATGAAGATGTCACTGAAGAGCAAGTTGCTAAATACCTTGGAGCAATCATGAAGCTAAATGACAAGTTACTTGGTAATGAGACTTGGGAGGATGAACCCCTTTTACTCACCAAAGAACTGGATGACTTGACTAGGCAGAGATTACCTCAAAAGAGACAGGATCCTGGGAAGTTCTCAATACCTTGTACCAAAGGCACCATGACCTTTGAGAAGGCTCTGTGTGACCTAGGATCAAGCATAAACCTCATGCCTCTCTCTGTAATGGAGAAGCTAGGGATCTTTGAGGTACAAGCTGCAAGAATCTCACTAGAGATGGCAGACAATTCAAGAAAACAAGCTTGTGGACTTGTAGAGGATGTTCTGGTAAAGGTTGAAGACCATTACATCCCTGCTGATTTCATAGTCCTAGAGACTGGGAAGTGCATGGATGAATCCATCATCCTTATCAGACCCTTCTTAGCCACAGCAAAGGCTGTGATTGATGTTGACAGAGGAGAATTGATCATTCAAGTGAATGAAGAATCCTTTGTGTTTAAGGCTCAAGGATATCCCTCTGTTACCATGGAGAGGAATCATGAAGAGCTTCTCTTAAAACAGAGTCAAACAGAGCCCCCACAGTCAAACTCTTAGTTTGGTGTTGGGAGGCCACAATCAACTTCTAAGTTTGGTGTTGAACCCCCATATTCAAACTCTAAGTTTGGTGTTGGGAGGTTCCAATATTGCTCTGAACATCTGTGAGGCTCCATGAGAGCCCACTGTCAAGCTACTGACATTAAAGAAGCGCTTGTTGGGAGGCAACCCAATGTTATATTTATCTATTTTCCATTGTTATTTTATGTTTTCTATAGGTTAATGATCATGGGAAGTCACAAAATCAATTGAAAAAGCAAAAATAGAATGAAAAACAGAAAGAAAAATAGCACACCCTGGAGGAAAACCTTGCTGGCGTTTAAACGCCAGTAAGGGCAGCAAATGGGCGTTTAACGCCCAGTCTGGCACCATTCTGGGCGTTTAACGCCAGAAAGGGGCACCAGACTGGCGTTTAACGCCAGGAATGGGCACCAAGCTAGCGTTAAATGCCAGGAATGGGCACCAAGCTGGCGTTAAACGCCAGAAATGGGCACCAGCCCGGTGTTTAACGCCAGGATTGGCAGAAGGAGCATTTTTGCTCGCCACTTGGTGCAGGGATGAATTATCCTTGACACCTCAGGATCTATGGACCCACAGGATCCCTACCTACCCCACCACTCTCTCTCTTCTTCACCCATTCACCAATCACCTCAATACCTCTTTCCCAAAAACCCCTCACCTATCAAATCCCACCATTCTCTTCACCACTCACATCCATCCTTCATAAAACCCCACCTACCTTACCATTCAAATTCAAACCACTTTCCCTCCCAAACCCACCCATACATGACCGAGCCCTACCCCTCTCTCCACCCCTATATAAACCCATCTTTACTCCTTCATTTTCACACAACCGAAACACTACTTCTCCCCCTTGGCCGAACCACAAAGCCCCCTCCATCTCCTCTATTTCTTCTTCTTCTACTCTCTTTTTTCTTCTTTTGCTCGAGGACGAGCAAACCTTCTAAGTTTGGTGTGGTAAAAGTATTGCTTTTTGTTTTTCCATAACTATTTATGGGATCTAAGGCCGGAGAAACCTCTAGAAAGAGGAAGGGGAAGGCAAAAGCTTCCACCTCCGAGTCATGGGAGATGGAGAGATTCATCTCAAGAGTGCATCAAGACCACTTCTATGAAGTTGTGGCCATGAAGAAGGTGATCCCCGAGGTCCCTTTCAAACTCAAAAAGAGTGAATATCCGGAGATCCGACATGAGATTCAAAGAAGAGTTTGGGAAGTTCTTACCAACCCCATTCAACAAGTCGGAATCTTAATGGTTCAAGAGTTCTATGCCAATGCATGGATCACCAAGAACCATGATCAAAGTGTGAACCCGGACCCAAAGAATTGGCTTACAATGGTTCGGGGGAAATGCTTAGATTTTAGTCCGAAAAATGTAAGGTTGGCATTCAACTTGCCCATGATGCAAGGAGATGAACACCCTTACACTAGAAGGGTCAACTTTGATCAAAGGTTGGACCAAGTCCTCATAGACATTTGTGAAGAGGGCGCTCAATGGAAGAGAGATTCAACAGGGAAGCCGGTTCAACTGAGAAGGCATGACCTCAAGCCCGTGGCTAGGGGATGGTTGGAGTTTATCCAACGCTCAATCATTCCCACTAGCAACCGGTCCAAAGTTACTATAGACCGGGCCATCATGATTGGAGAGGAAGTAGAAGTTCATGAGGTTATAGCCCAAGAACTTTATAAGGTGGCGGACAAGTCCTCTACCTTGGCAAGGTTAGCCTTTCCTCATCTCATTTGTCACCTCTGTTATTCAGTTGGAATTGACATAGAGGGAGACATCCTCATTGATGAGGACAAGCCCATCACTAAGAAAAGGATGGAGCAAACAAGAGATCTCACTCATCATGAAATCCCTGAGATGCCTCAAGGGATGCACTTTCCTCCACAAAACTATTGGGAGCAAATCAACACCTCCCTAGGAGAATTGAGTTCCAACATGGGACAACTAAGGGTGGAGCACCAAGAACATTCCATCCTCCTCCATAAAATTAGAGAAGATCAAAGAATCATGAGAGATGAGCAACAAAGGCAAGGAAGAGACATTGAGGAGCTCAAGCACTCCATAAGATCTTCAAGAGGAAGAACAAGCCGCCATCACTAAGGTGGACCCGTTCTTTAATTTCCTTGTTCTTTATTTTCCTGTTTTTCGAATTTTCATGCTTATGTTTATCTATGTTTGTGTCTTATGATCATTAGTGTCTTAGTGTCTATGCCTTAAAGTTATGAATGTCCTATGAATCCATCACCTTTCTTAAATGAAAAATGTTCTTAATTGAAAAAGAGAAGAATCGCATGAATTTTGAATTTTATAACAGATTAATTATTTTGATGTGGTGGCAATACTTTGACTTCTAAATGTATGCTTGAACAGTGCATATGTCTTTTGAATTTGTTGTTAATGAATGTTGGCTCTTGAAAGAATGATGAAAAAGGAGACATGTTACTGAGGATCTGAAAAATTGATGAGCGGATAATTTGTATACTTTTTGGCATTGTTTTTAGTATGTTTTTGATATGATATAGTTAGTTTTTAGTATATTTTCATTAGTTTTTAATTAAAATTCACTTTTCTGGACTTTACTATGAGTTTGTGTGTTTTTCTGTGATTTCAGGTATTTTCTGGCTGAAATTGAGGGACCTGAGCAAAAATCTGATCCAGAGACTGAAAAGGACTGCAGATGCTGTTGGATTCTGACCTCCCTGCACTCAAAGTGGATTTTCTGGAGCTACAGAAGCCCAATTGGCGTGCTCTCAACGGCGTTGGAAAGTAGACATCCTGGGCTTTCCAGCAATATATAATAGTCCAATAGTCCATACTTTGCCCAAGATTTGATGGCCCAAACCGGCGTTCAAAGTCACCTCAAGAAATCCCAGCGTTAAACGCTGGAACTGGCACCCAAATGGGAGTTAAACGCCCAAACTGGCACCAAAGCTGGCGTTTAACTCCAAGAAGAGTCTCTACACGAAATTGCTTCATTGCTCAGCCCAAGCACACACCAAGTGGGCCCGGAAGAGGATTTTTATGTCATTTACTCATTTCTGTACACCCTAGGCTACTAGTTTCTTATAAGTAGGACCTTTTACTATTGTATAGAAATCTTTTGATCACTTTTAGATCTCTAGATCATCTTTGGACATTTTAGTTCTTAGATCATTGGGAGGCTGGCCATTCGGCCATGCCTAGACCTTATGCTTATGTATTTTCAACGGTGGAGTTTCTACACACCATAGATTAAGGTGTGGAGCTCTGCTGTACCTCGAGTATTAATGCAATTACTATTGTTCTTCCATTCAATTCCGCTTGTTCTTTTACCAAGATATCACTTGTTCTTCAACATGATGAAGGTGATGATTGACGCCCATCACCATTCTCACCCATGAACAAGGTGACTGACAACCATTCTTGTTCTACAAGCATCTGAGGCTTAGTGAATATCTCTTGGATTCCTGATTGCACGATGCATGGTTGATCGCCTGACAACCGAGTGCTCGCCTGACAAACGAGCCAACCATTCCGTGAGATCAGAGTCTTCGTGGTATAGGCAAGAACTGATGGCAGCATTCAAGAGAATCCGGAAGGTCTAACCTTGTCTGTGGTATTCTGAGTAGGATTCAATGATTGAATGACTGTGACGTGCTTCAAACCTGTAACCTACTGGGCGTTAGTGACAGACGCAAAAGAGTTATTCTATTCCGGTAGGGGAGGGAACCAAACCGGTGATTGGCAGCACTGTGACAGAGTGTGTGCATTAGCTTTCACTGCGCGGATGGGAGGTAGCTGCTGACAACAGTGAAACCCTATACGAGCTTGCCATGGAAAGGAGTAAGAAAGGATTGGATGAAGACAGTAGGAAAGCAGAGAGACGGAAGGGAAGGCATCTTCATGCGCTTATCTGAAGTTCCTACCAATGAATTACATAAGTATCACTATCTTTATCTTTTATGTTATTTTCGTTCATCACCATATATATATGAGTTTGCCTGACTAAGATTTACAAGATGACCATAGCTTGCTTCAATACTAACAATCTCCGTGGGATCGACCCTTACTCACGTAAGGTTTATTACTTGGACGACCCAGTGCACTTGCTGGTTAGTTGTGCGAAGTTGTGTAATGCCATGGTATTGAGCGCACAAGTTTTTGGAGCCATTACCAGGGATTATGAGAGTTGTGAAAAAGTATAGTTCACAATTTCGCGCACCAAGTTTTTTGGCGCCGTTGCCGGGGATTGTTCTAGTTTTGAGCAAGCCTTTGGTAACATCAGTGCCAAGATCCGGCAACAACATCAAATTTTTGGTGTTATTGCCCGGGATTGTTCAGGCTGGACAACTGACGGTTCATCTTGTTGCTTAGATTAGGTATTTTTTTTTTCGAAATTCTTGAAGATGAATTCTAGAGTTTCATGATGATTTGTTGAAATCTGGCTGGCTGAGAAGCCATGTCTAATCTGATTGGACCGAGGTTTCAACTTATCACCACAAGAGCTTGTTGATTTCGTATCAATCTTGCTTTTGGAGCAGTGATCTGCTAAGATTTGGCTGACCTTTGGTCATGTCTAGTGTTTTGGACCGAAGCTTTCTTTGAAAGCTTGGCTGGCTGTGAAGCCATGTCTAATTCCTGGACCGGAGTCTTAGACTAGCATTGCACTGATTCCTGGAATTCTCATTAAGGATTTTGATACCTTTTCCCACTTAATTTTCGAAAAATACAAAAAAAAATTTGCAAAACCATAAAATCCAAAAATATTTCTTGTTTGAGTCTAGAGTCTCATCTTAAGTTTGGTGTCAAATGCATGTTTTTGTTATATTTTTTCGAATCCATGCATATATTTCTTGTTTTGATCTTTAAATTCTATTGACTTGAGTGTTCATGTGTCTCATATAGTGTCAGTAGTACACAAACTGCTAAGTTTGGTGTCTTGCATGCATTGTTATTTGATTCTTGTTGCATTTTAATTATTAAAAATCCAAAAATATTTTTAATTTGTGTCTTTTTAAGTCAATGATACAAGGGATTGAAGATCCAGAACACACTGCAGAGGAATTATACAGAAAAAGCTGAGCATTCAAAAATGCCCAGTGAAGAAGGCAGACTGGCGTTTAAACGCCAGCCAGGGCACCTGGTTGGGCGTTTAACGCCCAAAAAGGTAGCATTTTGGGCGTTAAACGCCAGAATGTATACCATTCTGGGCGTTTAACGCCAGGATGGTGCTAGGGGGAAGATTTTGTTTTCAAATCAATTTTTTTCAAGTTTTTCAAAATCAAATCTTTTCCAAATCAAATCTTTTAAAATAATTTTCAAAACATATCTTTTAAAATAGTTTTCAAATCATATCTTCTCAATCACATCTTTTTAAAACCATAACTTTTCAATCAAATCTTTTTTACCACATCTTTTTCAAATTAGTTTCAATCAAATCTTTTTGGTTTCTAATTTCAAAATCTTTTTCAAAAATCAATTGATTTCTTTTCTCTTTCAATTTTCGAAAATTATCAATCAAATTTTCAAAATGTTTTCAAAATCTTTTAATTGAATTTTCGAAAATCCTCTTCCCTCCTTCTCACATCCTTCTATTTATGGAGTACCACTCCTTCTAAATGCACAATTCGAACCTTATCTAATTAAAGTTCGAATTCTTCTTCTCCTTCTTCTGTCTATTTCTCTTTTCCTCTGACATTTCAAGGAATCTCTATACTGTGACATAGAGGATTCCACATTTTCTTTTTCTCTTCTCTTTCATATGAGCAGGAGCAGAGACAAAGGCATTCTTGTTGAAGTTGATCCTGAACCCGAAAGGACCTTGAAGAGAAAGCTAAGAGAAGCCAAAGCACAACTCTCTTTAGAGGACCTGACCGAATTCTTCAAAGAAGAAGAACCCATGGCAGCCGAAAACAACAACAATGCCAACAATGCAAGGAAGGTGCTGGGTGACTTTACTGCACCTACTCCCGACTTCTATGGGAGAAGCATCTCTATCCCTGCCATTGGAGCAAACAACTTTGAGCTTAAGCCTCAATTAGTTTCTCTAATGCAACAGAATTGCAAGTTCCATGGACTTCCAATGGAAGATCCTCATCAGTTTTTAGCTGAATTCTTGCAAATCTGTGACACAGTCAAGACTAATGGGGTTAACCCTGAGGTCTATAGACTGATGCTATTCCCTTTTGCTGTAAGAGACAGAGCTAGAATATGGTTGGATTCTCAACCTAAAGAAAGCCTGGACTCTTGGGAAAAGCTAGTCAATGCCTTCTTGGCAAAGTTCTTTCCACCACAAAGATGGAGTAAGCTTAGAGTGGAAGTCCAAACCTTCAGACAGAAGGATGGAGAATCCCTCTATGAAGCTTGGGAAAGATACAAACAATTAATCAGAAGATGTCCCTCAGACATGCTTTCTGAATGGAGCATCATAGGTATTTTCTATGATGGTCTCTCTGAACTATCTAAGATGTCCTTGGATAGCTCTGCTGGAGGATCTCTTCATCTGAAGAAGACGCCTGCAGAAGCTCAAGAATTGATTGAAATGGTTGCAAATAACCAATTCATGTACACTTCTGAAAGGAATCCTGTGAACAATGGGACTAATCAGAAGAGAGGAGTTCTTGAGATTGACACTCTGAATGCCATATTGGCTCAGAATAAAATATTGACTCAACAAGTTAATTTAATTTCTCAAAGTCTGTCTGGAATGCAAAATGCACCAAACAGTACTAAGGATGCTTCATCTGAGGAAGAAGCTTATGATCCAGAGAACCCTTCCATGGAAGAGGTGAATTACCTAGGAGAACCCTATGGAAATACCTACAATTCTTCATGGAGAAATCACCCAAATCTCTCATGGAAGAATCAAGAGAGACCTCAACAAGGTTTCAATAACAATAATGGTGGAAGAAACAGGTTTAGCAATGGCAAGCCTTTTCCATCATCCTCTCAGCAACAGACAGAGAGTTCTAAGCAGAATACTTCTGACTTAGCAACAATGGTCTCTGATCTAATAAAGACCACTCAAAGTTTCATGAATGAAACAAGGTCCTCCATCAGAAATTTGGAAGGACAAGTGGGTCAGCTGAGCAAGAAAGTTACTGAACTCCCTCCTAGTACTCTCCCAAGTAATACAGAAGAAAATCCAAAAGGAGAGTGCAAAGCCATCAACATGGCCGAATATGGAGAGGAAAGAGAGGAAGAGGACGCCACTGAGGAAGACCTCAGTGGGCGTGTACCAATCTCCTCTGAGTTCCTCAATGAGGAACAATGGGAATCTGAGGCTCAAAATGAGACCATAGAGATTCCATTGGACTTACTTCTGCCTTTCATGAGCTCTGATGAGTATTCTTCCTCTGAAGAGGATGAGTATATCACTGAAGAGCAAGTTGCTAAATACCTTGGAGCAATCATGAAACTAAATGACAAGTTATTTGGAAATGAGACTTGGGAGGATGAACCTCCCTTGCTCACCAAAGAACTGGATGACTTGTCTAGGCAGAAACTGCCTCAGAAGAGGCAGGATCCTGGGAAGTTTTCTATACCTTGTACCATAGGCACCATGACCTTCAAGAAGGCCTTGTGTGACTTAGGGTCAAGTGTGAACCTCATGCCCCTCTCTGTAATGGAGAAATTAGGGATCTTAGAGGTGCAAGCTGCAAGAATCTCATTAGAGATGGCAGACAATTCAAGAAAACAAGCTCATGGACTTGTAGAGAATGTTTTGGTGAAAGTTGAAGACCAGTACATTCCTACTGATTTCATAGTCCTAGAGACTGGGAAGTGCATGGATGAATCCATCATCCTTGGCAGACCCTTCCTAGCTACAGCAAAGGCTGTGATTGATGTTGACAAAGGAGAGTTAATCATTCAAGTGAATGAAAAATCCTTGGTGTTTAAGGCCCAGGGATATCCCTCTGTCATCATGGAGAGGAAGCATGAAGAGCTCCTCTCAAAACAGAGCCAAACAGAGCCCCCACAGTCAAACTCTAAGTTTGGTGTTGGGAGGCTACAACCAAACTCTAAGTTTGGTGTTGAAACCCCACATTCAAACTCTAAGTTTGGTGTTGGGAGGTTTCAACACGGTTCTGAGCATTTCTGAGGCTCCATGAGAGCCCTCTGTCAAGCTAATGACATTAAAGAAGCGCTTGTTGGGAGGCAACCCAATGTTTTATAGTTAACTATTTTCTTTTGTCATTTTATCTTTTTTGTAGGTTGATGATCATAAGAAGTCACAAAAACAATGAAAAAAGCAAAAACAGAATGAAAAACAGGAAGAAAAACAGCACATCCTGGAGGAGAAGAAGCTGGCGTTCGAACGCCAGTAATGCTAGCTGTTGGGCGTTTAACGCCCAGTCTGGCACCATTCTGGGCGTTTAACGCCAGAAAGGGGCACCAGACTGGCGTTAAACGCCAGTAAAGGGCAAGAACCTGGCGTTAAACGCCAGGAATGGGCACCAGCCCGGCGTTTAACGCCAGAAATGGCTCAAAACGTGATTTTGAGCAACATTTGGTGCAGGGATGACTTTTCCTTGACACTACAGGATCTGTGGACCCCACAGGACCCTACCATCACTCTCTCTCTTCTTCCCCCACTCACCAATCACCTCAATACCTCTTCCCCAAAAACCCCTCACCTATCAAATCCCATCTTTCTCTTCACCACTCACCTCCATCCCTCATAAACCCCACCAACCTCACCCTTCAAATTCAAACCACTTTCCCTCCCAAACCCACCCATCATGGCCGAACCATTAGCCCTCCCTCTCTCCTATAATTACCCTTCTTCCACTCTTCATTTTCACACAACCTAAACACCCCTTCTTTCCCTTCTTGGCCGAACACACCACCTTCCCCCTCTTCCTCATTTCTTCTTCTTCTACTCTCTTCTTTCTTCTTTTGCTCGAGGACGAGCAAACATTTTAAGTTTGGTGTGGTAAAAGCATTGCTTTTTCATAACCATTTATGGCATCCAAGGCCGGAGAAACCTCTAAAAAGAGGAAAGGGAAGGCAAAAGCTTCCACCTCCGAGTCATGGGAGATGGATAGATTCCTCTCAAGGGTGCATCAAGACCACTTCTATGAAGTTGTGGCCTTGAAGAAGGTGATCCCCGAAGTCCCCATTTCACTCAAAAAGGGTGAATATCCGGAGATCCGCCATGAGATCCGAAGAAGAGGTTGGGAAGTACTCACCAACCCCATTCAACAAGTCGGAATCTTGATGGTTCAAGAGTTCTATGCCAATGCATGGATCACAAAGAACCATGACCAAAGTGTGAACCCGAATCCAAAGAACTATATCACTATGGTTCGGGGGAAATACTTGGATTTTAGTCCGGAGAGTGTGAGGGTGGCGTTCAACTTGCCTATGATGCAAGGAGATGAGCATCCTTACACTAGAAGGGTCAACTTTGATCAAAGGTTGGACCAAGTCCTCACAGTCATATGTGAAGAGGGCGCACAATGGAAGCAAGATTCAAGAGGAAAGCCGGTTCAATTGAGAAGGCATGACCTCAAGCCCGTGGCTAGAGGATGGTTAGAGTTCATACAACGCTCAATCATTCCCACTAGCAACCGGTCCGAAGTTACCATAGACCGGGCCATCATGATTCATAGCATCATGATTGGAGAAGAAGTAGAAGTTCATGAGGTTATAGCTCAAGAACTCTACAAGGTGGCGGACAAGACCTCCACTTTAGCAAGATTAGCCTTTCCTCATCTCATTTGTCACCTCTGTTATTCAGTTGGAGTTGACATAGAAGGAGATACCCCCATTGATGAGGACAAGCCCATCACCAAGAAAAAGATGGAGTACACAAGAGACCCCTCTCATCAAGAGATCCCTGAGATTCCTCAAGGGATGCACTTTCCTCCACAAAATTATTGGGAGCAATTAAACACCTCCCTAGGAGAATTGAGTTCCAACATGGGACAACTAAGGGTGGAGCATCAAGAACACTCCATCATCCTTCATGAAATTAGAGAAGATCAAAGAATCATGAGGGAGGAGCAACAAAGACAAGGAAGAGACATTGAGGAGCTCAAGCACTCCATAGGATCTTCAAGAGCAAGAAAGAGCCGCCATCACTAAGGTGGACCCGTTCCTTGATTTCCTTGTTCTTTATTCTTCTGTTTTTCGATTTTTATGCTTTATGTTTATCCATGTTTGTGTCTTATGATCATTAGTATCTTAGTGTCTATGCCTTAAAGTTATGAATGTCCTATGAATCCATCACCTTTCTTCAATAAAAACGTGCCTAATTGATAAAAGAAAGAATTGCATGAATTTTGAATTTTATAATAGTTTAATTATTTTGATGTGGTGGCAATATTTTTGTTCTCTGAATGTATGCTTAAACAGTGCATATGTCTTTTGAATTTGTGGTTCATGAATGTTGGCTCTTGAAAGAATGATGAAAAAGGAGACATGTTACTGAGGATCTGAAAAATCAATAAAATGATTCTTGAAGCAAGAAAAAGCATTTCAAAAAAAAAAACGAAAAAACGAAAAAAAAAAAAAAAGAGAAAGGAATAAGAGTTGTGATCCAAGGCAATAAGAGTGTGCTTAAGAACCCTGGATACCTCTAATTGGGGACTTTAGCAAAGCTGAGTCACAATCTGAAAAGGTTCACCCAATTATGTGTCTGTGGCATGTATGTATCCGGTGGTAATACTGGAAGACAGAGTGCTTTGGGCCACAGCCAAGACTCAAGAAATAGCTATGTTCAAGAATCATCATACTTTACTAGGAGAATCATTAACACTATCTGGATTCTGAGTTCCTAAAGAAGCCAATCATTCTGAATTACAAGGGATAGAGTGAGATGCCAAAACTATTCAGAGGCAAAAAGTAAAAGCCCCGCTCATCTAATTAATACAGATCTTCATAGATGTTTTTGGAATTCATTGCATATTCTCTTCTTTTTATCTTATTTGATTTTCAGTTGCTTGAGGACAAGCAACAATTTAAGTTTGGTGTTGTGATGAGCGGATAATTTGTATACTTTTTGGCATTGTTTTTAGTATGTTTTTGATATGATATAGTTAGTTTTTAGTATATTTTCATTAGTTTTTAATTAAAATTCACTTTTCTGGACTTTACTATGAGTTTGTGTGTTTTTCTGTGATTTCAGGTATTTTCTGGCTGAAATTGAGGGACCTGAGCAAAAATCTGATCCAGAGACTGAAAAGGACTGCAGATGCTGTTGGATTCTGACCTCCCTGCACTCGAAGTGGATTTTCTGGAGCTACAGAAGCCCAATTGGCGCGCTCTCAACGGCGTTGGAAAGTAGACATCCTGGGCTTTCCAGCAATATATAATAGTCCATACTTTGCCCAAGATTTGATGGCCCAAACCGGCGTTCAAAGTCACCTCAAGAAATCCCAGCGTTAAACGCTGGAACTGGCAC
Organism: Arachis stenosperma; assembly: GCF_014773155.1. Classification (NCBI taxonomy): domain Eukaryota; kingdom Viridiplantae; phylum Streptophyta; class Magnoliopsida; order Fabales; family Fabaceae; genus Arachis; species Arachis stenosperma. The sequence goes on from NC_080383.1 coordinate 78,418,607, forward strand.
CCAAATGGGAGTTAAACGCCCAAACTGGCACCAAAGCTGGCGTTTAACTCCAAGAAGAGTCTCTACACGAAATTGCTTCATTGCTCAGCCCAAGCACACACCAAGTGGGCCCGGAAGAGGATTTTTATGTCATTTACTCATTTCTGTACACCCTAGGCTACTAGTTTCTTATAAGTAGGACCTTTTACTATTGTATAGAAATCTTTTGATCACTTTTAGATCTCTAGATCATCTTTGGACATTTTAGTTCTTAGATCATTGGGAGGCTGGCCATTCGGCCATGCCTAGACCTTATGCTTATGTATTTTCAACGGTGGAGTTTCTACACACCATAGATTAAGGTGTGGAGCTCTGCTGTACCTCGAGTATTAATGCAATTACTATTGTTCTTCCATTCAATTCCGCTTGTTCTTTTACCAAGATATCACTTGTTCTTCAACATGATGAAGGTGATGATTGACGCCCATCACCATTCTCACCCATGAACAAGGTGACTGACAACCATTCTTGTTCTACAAGCATCTGAGGCTTAGTGAATATCTCTTGGATTCCTGATTGCACGATGCATGGTTGATCGCCTGACAACCGAGTGCTCGCCTGACAAACGAGCCAACCATTCCGTGAGATCAGAGTCTTCGTGGTATAGGCAAGAACTGATGGCAGCATTCAAGAGAATCCGGAAGGTCTAACCTTGTCTGTGGTATTCTGAGTAGGATTCAATGATTGAATGACTGTGACGTGCTTCAAACCTGTAACCTACTGGGCGTTAGTGACAGACGCAAAAGAGTTATTCTATTCCGGTAGGGGAGGGAACCAAACCGGTGATTGGCAGCACTGTGACAGAGTGTGTGCATTAGCTTTCACTGCGCGGATGGGAGGTAGCTGCTGACAATAGTGAAACCCTATACGAGCTTGCCATGGAAAGGAGTAAGAAAGGATTGGATGAAGACAGTAGGAAAGCAGAGAGACGGAAGGGAAGGCATCTTCATGCGCTTATCTGAAGTTCCTACCAATGAATTACATAAGTATCACTATCTTTATCTTTTATGTTATTTTCGTTCATCACCATATATATCTGAGTTTGCCTGACTAAGATTTACAAGATGACCATAGCTTGCTTCAATACTAACAATCTCCGTGGGATCGACCCTTACTCATGTAAGGTTTATTACTTGGACGACCCAGTGCACTTGCTGGTTAGTTGTGCGAAGTTGTGTAATGCCATGGTATTGAGCGCACCAAGTTTTTGGAGCCATTACCAGGGATTATGAGAGTTGTGAAAAAGTATAGTTCACAATTTCGCGCACCAAAAATCATAAAAATGATTCTTGAAGCAAGAAAAAGCAGTGAATACAAAAAACAAAAAAAACGAAAAAAAAAGAAAGGGGAAAAAGAAAATAATAATAATAATAAAGTCATGATCCAAGGCAAAAAGAGTGTGCTTAAGAACCCTGGACACCTCTAATTGGGGACTCTAGCAAAGCTGAGTCACAACCTGAAAAGGTTCACCCAGTTATGTGTCTGTGGCATGTATGTATCCGGTGGTAATACTGGAAGACAGAGTGCTTTGGGCGACGGCCAAGACTCATAAAGTAGCTGTGTTCAAGAATCATCACACTTAACTAGGAGAATCAATAACACTATCTGGATTCTGAGTTCCTATAGAAGCCAATCATTCTGAATTTCAAAGGATAGAGTGAGATGCCAAAACTGTTCAGAGGCAAAAAGCTAAAAGCCCCGCTCATCTAATTAATATTGGTCATCATAGATGTTTTTGGAATTCATTGCATATTCTCTTCTTTTTATCTTATTTGATTTTCAGTTGCTTGGGGACAAGCAACAATTTAAGTTTGGTGTTGTGATGAGCGGATAATTTATACGCATTTTGGCATTGTTTTTAGTATGTTTTTAGTATGTTTTAGTTAGTTTTTATTATGTTTTTATTAGTTTTTAGTTAAAATTTACTTTTCTGGACTTTACTATGAGTTTGTGTGTTTTTCTGTGATTTCAGGTATTTTCTGGCTGAAATTGAGGGACCTGAACAAAAATCTGATTCAGAGGCTGAAAAGGACTGCAGATGCTGTTGGATTCTGACCTTCCTGCACTCGAAGTAAATTTTCTAGAGCTATAGAAGCCCAATTGGCGCGCTCTCAATTGCGTTGGAAAGTAGACATCCTGGGCTTTCCAGAAATGTATAATAGTTCATACTTTGCCCGTGATTTGATGACCCAAACCGGTGTTCCAAATCAGATCAAAACTGCCCGGCGTTAAATGCCAGAACTGGCACAAGAATGGGAGTTAAATGCCCAAACTGGCACAAAAGCTGGCGTTTAACTCGAAGAAAATTCTCTACACATGAAAGCTTCAATGCTCAGCCCAGGAACACACCAAGTGGGCCCGGAAGTGGATTTTTATGTCATTTACTCATCTTTGTAAACCCTAAGCTACTAGTTCTCTACATATAGGACCTTTTGCTATTGTATTTTCATATTTTGATCACTTTAGATCTTAGGATCATCTTTTGATCATGTTTTGATGATTGAACCCTCTTTGGGAGGCTGGCCATTCGGCCATGCCTAGACCTTGTTCTTATGTATTTTCAACGGTGGAGTTTCTACACACCATAGATTAAGGTGTGGAGCTCTGCTGTACCTCGAGTATTAATGTAATTACTATTGTTCTTCTATTCAATTCAGCTTATTCTTGTTCTAAGATATCACTTGTTCATCAACTTGATGAATGTGATGATCCGTGACACTCATCATCATTCTCACCTATGAACGTGTGCCTGACAACCACCTCCGTTCTACCTTAGATTGAGTGGATATCTCTTGGATCCCTTAATCGGAATCTTTGTGGTATAAGCTAGAATTGATGGCGGCATTCAAGAGAATCCGGAAGGTCTAAACCTTGTCTATGGTATTCTGAGTAGGATTCAAGGATTGAATGACTGTGACGAGCTTCAAACTCCTGAAGGCTGGGCGTTAGTGATAGACGCAAAAGAATCACTAGATTCTATTCCAACCTGATTGAGAACTGACAGATGATTAGTCGTGCTATGACAGAGTGCGTTGAACATTTTCACTGAGAGGACGGGACTATAGCCACTGACAACGATGATGCCCAACATACAGCTTGCCATGGAAAGGAGTAAGAAGGATTGGATGAAGACAGTAGGAAAGCAGAGAGACGGAAGGGACAAAACATCTCCATACGCTTATCTGAAATTCTCACCAATGAACTACATAAGTATCTCTATCCTTATTTTATGTTTTATTTATCTTTTAATCATTAATCCTCCATAACCATTTGAATCCGCCTAACTGAGATTTACAAGATGACCATAGCTTGCTTCATACCAACAATCTCCGTGGGATCGACCCTTACTCGCGTAAGGTTTATTACTTGGACGACCCAGTGCACTTGCTGGTTAGTTGTGCGAAGTTGTGATAAAGAGTTGAGATTGCAATTGAGCGTACCATGTTGATGGCGCCATTGATGATCACAATTTCGTGCACCAGTCACGGATCATCACATTCATCACGTTTAAGTGCAAATGAATATCTTAGAATGGAAACAAGCGTGATTGAATAGAAAACAATGGTCATTGCATTAATCCATCGAGACACAACAGAGCTCCTCACCCCCAACAATAGATTTTAGAGACTCATGCCGTAGAGATACAATGTAAAACGTGAAAATATCATGAGGTACAAAATAAATCTCTAAAAGTAGTTTTTATACTCAACTAGTAACCTAGGTTTACAGAAAATGAGTAAACTAAGATAGGTGGTGCAGAGATCCACTTCTAGGGCCCACTTGGTGTGTGCTGGGACTGAGCATTGGAGCTTTCACGTGCATAGGCTATTCCTGGAGTTAAACGCCAGCTTTGGTGCCAGTTTGGGCGTTTAACTCCAACTTTTATGCCAGTTCTGGCGTTTTGACGCCAGAAAAGGGCAGAGAGTTAGCATTTTGACGCCATTTTACGTCGTCAAAACTGGCGCAAAGTATGGACTATTATATATTTCTGGAAAGCCCTGGATGTCTACTTTCCAACGCAATTGAGAGCTTGTCATTTGAAGTTCTTTAGCTCTAGAAAATCCACTTCGAGTGTAGGGAGGTAAGAATCCAACAGCATCTGCAGTCCTTTTTCAGCCTCTGAATCAGATTTTTGCTCAAGACCCTCAATTTCAGCCATAAAATACCTGAAATCACAAAAAAATACACAAACTCATAGTAAAATCCAGAAATATGATTTTTGCATAAAAACTAATAAAAATATACTGAAAAGTGGCTAAATCCTACTAAAAACTATATGAAAATACCCCCAAAAAGCGTATAAAATATCCGCTCATCACCTGTTCATGGTCATAAACAAGAAAAGAAGAAACCAAAGACAGAAGAGAATGGGAGCTCTATGTTCAAGAACAAAGGACTCCCTGTGAGATGTGAAGAAAGAAGAGGAAGATAGAAGAAGGAGAAGAAGAGTCATTCGAAAAAATAGAAGTAGAGAGGAGAAGAATTAGAAATAGAAAAGATAAACAAGAATTAACATATTTTTGTTTTTTTTATTTAATTATTCAATTCGAAAATATAAATTAATGAATTAAAAAGATTTGAAAATTAATTAATGAATTTTTGAAAAAGAAAAGAGAGAAATAGAAGAAGTATTTTTGAAAATTAGGAGAGAGAAGAATTAGTTAGGAAGTTTTGAAAAAGAAGAGAGAGAGAAGATAAGTAATTAATTAAGAAAAGATTTGAAAACAAGAAAAGATAGAAGATAAGAAAAGATTTGAATTTTGAAATTTGAAATATGAAATTTTAAATTTTGAAATTTTAAATTTTGAATTTTGAAAAAGTCAACAAGATAAGATAAAGATTTGAAAAAGATTTGATTTTTGAAAAAGTTTAATTTTAAAATTTGAATTTTGAAAATTGTATTTTGAATTTTGAAATTTGAAATTTGAATTTTTTATTTTGAATTTTGAAATTGAATTTTAAAATTTTGAATTTGAAATAAGATAAAATAATATTTTTGAAAAAGATAATATTTTTGAAAATATTTTTTATTTTGAAAAGATTTGAATTTTGAAATTTAAAACTAAGATAAGATAAGATAAAAATTTTGAAATTAAAATCTGAATTTTTAATTAAAATTTTTGAAAATATAATTAAAAGAAAGATAGAAAAGATATTTTTATTTTTGAATTTAATGAGGAAAGAGAAAAACAACAAAAAGACACCAAACTTAAAATTTTTAGATCTAAAGGGACCTAGTGTGCAAAAAATTAAGAATAAAAACACAAAGAGACACCAAACATAAAAATTTTAACATTAAAACAAAAAGAAAAACAAGAACACTTTGAAGATCAAGAAGAACACCAAGAACAAAACTCAAAGAATTCAACGCCCCTAAGGGGTACTAGCTCGTGGGAAACATTCAAGTTCAGCCCAAACACTCACCAAGTGAGCCTCAGAAGTGCATTTTCATACTAAAAGACTAGTTTATCTTATTTTCTGTAATCCTTAGTTACTAGACTAGTATATATAGAACAAAGATCACCCTTGTTAGAGATCTTTGCTCATTCGAACCTTTCACTTTTATTTTCTATACAGTATGAATCACTAACCTCCTAAGGTTAAGGTTAAGAGCTCTACCGAGTTTCATGGATCAATAATATTACTGTTCTAATTCAATATGTCTGATTCTATTCTCTTATGCAACATTGTTCTTCATCTTATGAATTGAGGGTGACCTGTGACAATCACCCTTGTTCTACATGGGTTTCGTGCGATTCCTGACCCGGATAGCATTGAACTAAAGCTAGAGATTGCATTGCGGATTCCAATAGAGCATCTGAGCAACTTTAGATTGTGACATATAATCCTGTTGACTATGGGTGCGTGAGGTTTCTGTGGCGTTAAGGCTAGAGTCAGAGAACTAGCACTTTCTGATCCGGAAGATCTGCCTTGTCTGTGGCACCTTGAGTAGGATCATGAAGGAGAGTGGACTGCTTAGAGCTTCATCTTCTGCTATAGTGAGAAACCTAGAGGTGGCTTGATAAGAGGACATGAGTCACTTTAATATGGTGGATTGCTGCAGTAGATGAGGTTAACTTGATGAGAGGACATGAGTTAATCACTTACGGCTGCCATTGAAGGAATCAGAAGGTTATTGAAGAAGACAGTAAGAAAAGTTAATCCGGAAAGACAAAGCATCTCCGAAGTCTCAACCATTTTCATACCATTGAATTATTATCTATCTAGTAATGTTCTATTTATCTGTTTTATATGCTTTTCATGACAAAATATATTTTCTATCTGCCTAACTAAGATCTGCAGGTGTCCACTACTTGCTCAAACCAACAATCTCCATGGGATCGACCCTCACTCGCCTGAGGTATTACTTGGACGACCCGGTATTCTTGCCGGTCTATCTGTGCGTTGCAGAGCCCATTTCGTGCACCAATGAACACACATTATCAACATTCTCAATCAGGCCTCATTTATCATATTCATTTATTATCAATCATTGATTATCAATTTTGTCATCATTCATAACATCATCATTATTATTTTCTCAATGTTCTCCCCTTTCACCAAGATTTAAAACCAAGTATTAGGATCTTAGAGAGTAAAATAGAGGATTAGAGGTTAGAAAATAGATTAAAAATTACAAAAAGGCACTTTTCTCAAATCAGGGTGTCTCGCATATGCGAGTTCTATCCACGTACGCGAGTACGCTGGATAGAAGTAAATGGCCGCGTACACAAGCCATATCTCGCTTACGCAGGGGTATAATTCGCCATATCGCATACGAGACCATTTTCCGCATACGTGAGCCCTCTAAAGAGAAGCAAATTCTCACATACACAGCCATATGTCCGCGTACGCACGTCCTGTATCTTCTTAAAAAGCTGTTACAAAACCTGCAAAAACACTTTTGCACACCGAACTTCTGACGCGCATAACTTTTTCGTTAGAAACCATTTTTTGTCTGTTCTTTGAACGGTGTAATCTTCACAAACCCAAATTTTTTTTGAAACAAGTTTAGAAAATTTTGAGGGTCCGGAAGCCGAGTTATGACCCGTCAAAGTTCGGTCAAAAATTGAATTTTTGCAAATAATTTCCAAACCTCTATTTTGCCAAAATTCCTTTACAAACCAAAATTGTCACCTCCAAATAGCTTCAAATACATCCAATACAGCTATATATTCAACCCACATCTATAACCTACCATACCTCATTTAAAAAATGTTATCCCCACAATTCTCAACGTTGCACAAACGCAACTTCATCAAATTATCAACATTAATAACTCACATACATTATCTGCATTAATCATCATCAAAATCATCAATCCCCACCCATTTCAAGATAACTCAATGGTTTCATTAAGGTTACTAACTCATAACATACATATATGCTTCGACCTATCTTATGGTCATCTAGCATATGTTTTCACATGACATTATATATTATCTACGAGAAAACAAAATCATACCTTGGCCGATTCCTCCCAAAGCCAAAGACACCTCAAAATAGCAAAAGCTCTAGTCTCCACCACCAAGATTTTAGCACCTAAAGCACAAACCAAGCTTCTAATCTCCTCAATTATGCTCCAATGTCACATATATACTACCTAATTTATACCATTGCATTCATACTCACAAGCTCAATATTCAACCACATATAATCAAGAAATTCACTAAGGTTTGAGATTTTTTACCTTACTTGATGCCAAGACATCTAGGCTAGTTTCACTGACCTTTTCTTTACTGTTTTAGGGTAGTTTCATGCATTTTCTTAGGAAATAAGCAAGTTTTGGATGAAATTTCATTTACACCTTGATTCAAGCAACTATTGTGAATTTTACATGATTTCATAAGGATTATGCAAGGATTGAATGACAAATTGATGATGCATAATCTCATGACTTGGGCTAGAGCTTTGATGCACTTTATTTTCTTGATTTCAGGACAAAGGAAGCAAGGAAGAACCACGTTAGTAGCCACATTAATCTAATTAACGTGACCACTAACGTGGAATGGGAATGAGCTTGCAACGTTAATGAGAAAAGTAATCGCCAATAACGTCTTCGAAGCCATCATAGCCCACGTTAATTGCCACGTTAACTACATTAACGTGGTAGTTAACGTGGAGGAAAAAGGGAGCTCCAGCGTTAGTGGTAAAAGTGAATACCACTAACGCTACAAATTGGCAATTGGCCACATTAAGAGTCACGTTAACTTAGTTAACATGAACTCTAACGTGGAAGGGGAAGACAATGCCAATGTTAGTGACACTCACCTTTGTCACTAACGTTGGATTAAGCCAACATTGCCCACGTTAGTGGTCACATTAAGACCACTAACGTGAGAGATAACGTGGAGCAAAGCATAATGAGCCAACGTTAGTGACATTCACCTTTGTCACTAACGTTGGAGATGGCATTCACTACCACGTTAGTGGCTACGTTAACCTAGTTAACGTGAACTCTAACGTGGGGAGGAGGGGCGTTTGGAGTGTTAGTGACAAAGGTAAGTCTCACTAACGCTCTCGAAGCTTAGGCATGCCCACGTTAAGAGTCACGTTAGTTATACTAACGTGAACTCTAACATAGGAAAAGGGGGCACAATGCAACGTTATTGGAAAAGGTGATTTCTAATAACGTTTGCGAAGGACCATGAGGCAACGTTAGTGGTCATGTTAGTGCCACTAACGTTGAAGTTAATGTGGACCATTTTGGGGTTGGAACGTTAGTGAAAAAGGTGATTGCCACTAACGTTCTCGAACCCTCATTTTCACTTAACGTTAACACCACTAACGTCCTAACTAACGCCCATTCCTAACTCACACTTTTCTGCAAGCTAAGCCCACTGAAGGTTGTAACTGCTTCAACTCAAGATCTAAGGCCCACATCCAAGACTTGAAGAACTCACTAGAAGATCAAGAAGAGTAGTATATATAGGAGTAGTTTTGAACTATAGAGAAGCTTGGCACTTGGGAGAACTACCCTCTGCATAATTTCCTAGTTAAGCATGTATACTTCACTACCATTTTCCATTTCCAGAGCTATGAACAACTAAACCCCTTTCATTGGGTTAGGGAGCTCTGTTGTACTTTGATGGATCAATTATAGTTTTCATTCTTCTTTCTCTTTCTTTTCTCTTGATTTACTAAAAAACTTTCGATCTTAATTTAATTGGTTAGTTGTCTTGGAAAAGAAACTCTCCATAATTGGATCTTCTTTGAGCCTTGAAAAAGGGATGAGGAGATCATGCTAGAAATGCTTTCTCATGTTGGACCAAATTGGGGTTTGGCCGAATATAGTGACATGTAATCCTCCCAACACTTTGATTTGGAAATACATGTGGTATAATCAGTGACCATACTTCATCTCTTCCCATGAGCAATTAAATCAAGGAATTGGGCAATTGTTCAAGCTTAGAGAGATTGGATTGCCAAGGAATTGGGATCCAATCACTTAAGATTGCCAAGGAGATCAATGAATGCATTGATTGAGGAAGAGATGAGAATGAATTTGATCCGGAGAATGCAACATCTCCTAAGCCCAATGAATTCCCCATTTCTGATCTCACCCATTCTCTTTACTTTCCGCCATTTATTTCCATGTTCATCTCCCCAAATACCAATTTAAGATTCTGCACCTTATTTTATGCAATTTACTTTCCCGCCATTTAATTTTCTGCAATTCTCAACTATATTCTGTTTAGCTCAACTAGCATACTCTTCCAACTAAAGTTTCTTGGCCAATCAATCCCTGTGGGATTCGACCTCACTCTATTGTGAGTTTTTACTTGATGACAATTCGGTATACTTGTCGAAAGGAAATTTGTTGATAGACAAGTTACTCATGCATCAATTGAACAAAACTTGCTAATTTCTTCAAGTTAATTTGATCCTGAAGCACTAAAACAACCATGAATCCCAATATCCACAGTTTAATTTTTGAAAATTGGAGAGAGAGAATGAACTCAAGATTTTCTTACCAAATTGGTTAGTGGGCTTTGTAGAGCTCGATGAGGTGGTCACGTGGCCACAAACATTGTGGTGATCAGAGCTCCAGATTGAAAGTTATGGTAGAATGGAATTAGAGATTAGGGTTTGAGCTCTCCCTTTACCCTTCTTTAGTTTTTCCAGTGTGTTTCAATAAAGAAAGGTGGAAGAAGAAGGTTGAGTTATGCTTTTATATGATGGTCTTGGGCCCGGTTTGGGCCTAGTTTGCTCAGTTCAGCCCATTTGGCCCAACTTTGGGCCAAAAACCCTTAAAATTAGTGTCAAAATTCATATTTTAATTATTTCTACTTCATTAAACTATAAACTTTAATTTTCTATTTCGATGATTAATAATTAATTTATTGGTTAATTATATACTAATTACTCAGGGTATACAAAACACCACCATCCTCATATGATGGTCCACACCTGAGAATATTACCAATGGGCATTTGTATTTGTTCCAACCGTACCTTGCATCAAATCCCAGGACATCCCCGAACACACTGTAGTCATAACTACTTGTACCGTCGTGCCAGAAGAGATTTTGAAGCCTCTTGTCACCATCCAACGAGTATTTCTAGAACATTCCACAATCATTACTCCTTAAACCTGACAAGAACTTCAACGTGACCTCAGCATATGTTGTGCCCGCCCGCCTTTACTTCTCTACCGTCGTCACTCGCAAGCCAGCTTTCCTCATCAAACTGATTTGGTGCAAATCACCTTCCTTCACTGTTCTGTGTGACCGCATCAAACCCCTAAACCTCGCATCCAGCATGGCATGATTATGGTTATCACAAAATTTTTCAACATACCATCGCCCACTAGTATCATCAACGTGCACCTTTATCCGAGCTTCACACCTGCACCATGTGGTAGGTCGAGAATCCATCTTCTTATCTTTCTGCTACATGTGTTTCTCCTCTCACTCTCCTTCCCTCGAGAACACGAATATCTGCCAAATGATTTCACCCTCCGACCCCTGCTTTGTTCTGCAACCCATCTTCGACCTCCTCACCGAGAATCCCTTAATGCGATCATATTCGTTGTAGTAGTCATAAGCGGCCTACAAATTTATGAACTCTGTCATCAAGATGTCCTTCGCTATCAGAACTAAAAATTCAACTGTGTTAAATGACCCAATCCAATCAACAATCGTCATTGATTCTTCTACTTCTATGCCTGCATCTGCTTTTAACAAATCCACCGCTTCTGTTCCTCGATAGGAACGGTTTCGCCGCTCATCCCATCCTCCCCAACCTAAAACACACAACATTGGCCATGCGTGACACCAAGCAATGGGCCACATCAACATAAACTGCAGAAAAAAATTATAAACTTCAAAACTGAACAACACACACACGTGCGGCACATGGACTCTGTTAAAATTAGATGAAACCTCGTAATTTCATTTCGCAAACCCATTCGCCTGACATAGTTCACATATCACACTAAGTGAAACTTGGCATTATCAATCATAAATACCAACAGACAGTTATATCACACACCTCAGAAGATAATCTCGTACATATGCCGGATCCAACAACAATTCATTCATATGTAACAACCAACAGCAATTTCAACACACATTTTAATAACTTTCAATTTCTATTTGTCTGTGTAACTCTCTAAACGGAAATATCTAACATCAAAAATTTATAACTGTTGTCAACAGCATAAGAAAAACTACACACATCGTACTGTCTGGACAAGGATTACAAATGGTCCAAATCTACTCTTCTATTATTTCATCACTGCATTCATCATATAAAGGTTTCACAGCTGAACACATTTCATTAATGGTGATAAAATTTTTCGTAAAATTTTTCTTTTTCGATTTTAATTTTAATCTCCACAACTTAAAAATAGCAACTACCCACATTAAATGCATAATAAAATTAAATATTTAAATTCTGTATATTCGTACCCACATCAGACACCATAAACATTGCAACACCGAATTTGTTATCAATTCGGAGACATGATGAAGGCACGATCTCCCAATTGAAACCAATTTCGGGAGCATACCTCCACCAACCTCCGGCAAACATGATTGACACAACGTACCTGCGTCACTGGTTGCCCCATGTGGTCCATTGTCTCCCTTATGATGAACCTCAAGTTGGCTAGATTCCGATCTATACGTTCGCACCGTTCAATCATTCGATCTCTTTCAACATGAAGTGTCGTCTGCTTTTAGGTGGTTCAAACGAAGCTTTCAAGTGATCCCAATCTAACTTAATCCTACCTATTAATGGACTTTAGTGTTTTGTTGTAATAAGAAATTCTCATTTCGTAAATAACTGTCTATTTTTCTAAATTTCCTCCAACTGTTACTCTTTATTTGTGAACCACCCCATGTGTTTTTGATTATTTTTGTTTACAACCTGATCTTTCAAGGTCTTCAAAATATTTTTTCCATCCATGTTGAAAATATTTTTTCCATGATGCTCCCAATCTTATTATTGGACTACAGATTTACGCATCTCACGGCCCCATGTATTCCAATAGAGGTATGTTTTTTAGTTGAAAATTTGCTTATGTTTTTTAGTTGAAAATTTGCTTGGTTATATGTATAACTGATAAAAATAAACACTATTTCTCTGATAAATTACCACATAAGTTAATAGTATGATTTTGCTGCTGGAAAACATTTATAAATACATATGCATAACTATTTTAGATACCATTCACAAGTCACAATAGTAGCGGCTCTCATCTTTTCTTTTCTTTTTCTTTTCTTTTTTTTTTTTTTTTGACGTCATCGTTATTATGTATATGTTATATCTTCTCCTCTGCTCTTGTGAAATTTAACTTTGAAATTGCATCAAGATAAGAACACATTTACAATTACACTTTTCCATCATTACTTACAGATTTGTTATTTCATTAAGAAGTTAATGTTTCGACAAGATAAGTTAAAGGTTGAACTAATACCTGGGTCATTTTTGTATTTAAAAAGTCTTTTAGAAATTTGTTGGTACTACTTTTGAAAGTTGGTATGTCAAACCTGCTATATTTTCTATGTCAAAATGGTTATTTAGCATTCTTTTTAACACCAAGGCTCAAGCAATTGGAATTAATCAAATCAAGAGAAATAGCATCGCCCAAGTTGGCCAAGTTGTGTAAACCTTCACGTCCCACTCACCAAAATGCAATCGTCTTTTTATTAAAAGAAAAGTAGTTTCAAGTTTCAACCGCTCAAGTTGCTTAAAAAATTTGGTGTTCATAAATTTAAGCATGATAATTTATATATACCATGATTCTTAGTGGATAAGAATGCTTACATTTCCCCCTCTAAACATATTCTGCGCTTTACAGAGATCTGAAATTGACTATTTAATTTTATCTCTAAAACTCGATATTTGTTCCGTTAGGCTTTGTTATCCCTTATCAACTGTCTCAAATATTTGTTTCCCTGTTCAAATATCCAGAGCTCTATCAGCTATAATTCAGTTACAAGCATAAAAATAACAAGATTATTGGAAGCCTATGTTTTAAGCAAAATTCTCAAGAAATAATATGACAAACATCGATGCAATCTTATATATCAGATATACATCAATGCAGAGACAAATAATTCCAAGTACAACAACCCAGGGAGCAAAACCAGACTAACAAAATTCAAGATAATGGAACTTGTAAACTATTCAGATAACAATTTTACACCATCAAAAACTTACCTAATACCATAAAATAGAACAGCAGGAAACAATTTAAAGCTTGTCCTCGTACTCGGATAGAGGCGTCATTTGCTCCTTCAAACCTTTCCTCTTACGGATATCCATAACAAGCTGTGCAGCCTGTGATCCAGACTCCAATGGATCTGAAGACATCATGTCCCAGTGATCAAATACACATTGCGGGAAAGCTTGACCGGAAGTTGCGGCTCTCAAGGTGCTGGAGAATCCAAAGGACTCGATGACAGGGAGGTAAGCCTTGATGTTGTAGAGTGGAGTCCCAGGCCTCTGCATTTCCTCAAACACGTGTCCACGCTTCTGGTTCAGAACACTGTAAATACCACCTAGAGCCTGCTCAGGAGCTTGGATTTCAACCAAGTAGACAGGCTCAAGAAGCCTGGGCTTGGCAGTCAACTGGGAAGCATAGAAGACTCTCCTGGCAGTGGGGATAATCTGACCACCACCTCTGTGGATAGCATCAGCGTGGAGGACTACATCGCAGACTTCGAAGCAGATAGCTCTCATGTTTTCTTCAGCAAGAGCACCTTCCTTTGATGCCCATTGGAAACCAGCAACCACAGAGTCCTTGATTTCATTCAAGTACTGGACTCCCTTACACATATCAACAACCATGTTGGGTCCAGTGGTCTCAGGGCCAAAACACCAGATTTTCTTGGCAAGATCCTTGTCCCAACCGTACTCTTCAGACAAGATCTTGGAACGAACTTTGGGGTCATCCCTCGGTCCAATCTTGCCATCATCAATGGCCTCTGCAAGACCATCCTCCATTGGCCTAGCTTCCATGTAGAGACGGTTGTGCTTGTTGGGTGACTTGCTCATCACAGTGCGGCATGACCTCTCAAGAACAGTCTCGCGGAAAGACACAACAGGGTCAGATTTGATAATCTCAGCTCCTCCCATGAAATCTTCTTGCAAGTCCTTCAAGCAAATTTCCAAGTGAAGCTCCCCAGCACCAGCAACAATGTGCTCTCCAGATTCCTCAATAGTACAGAGAACCATAGGATCAGATTTGGCCAACCTCTTGAGACCCTCAACAAGCTTAGGAAGATCAGATGCAACCTTACACTGAACAGCAACACGCACGACAGGTGAGACAGAAAACTTCATGGCTCGAATCGGGTGGGCATCAACTTCCTTCTCATTTGTCAATGTGGCATTCTTGGTGATAAATTGATCCAAACCAACCATGGCAACTGTGTTACCACAAGGAACATCCTCCACTGTTTCTTGCCTCTTCCCCATCCAAATGACGGTCCTTTGCACACTTTTAACATACAGGTCTTTCTTCTCACCGGGAACATAATTTGGTCCCATAATTCTGACCTTCAGACCAGTTGACACTCTCCCAGAGAAAACACGACCAAAAGCAAAGAACCGACCCTTGTCAGAAGCAGGAATCATCTTAGAGACATAAAGCATAAGTGGACCCTCAGGATCGCAGGCTCTAATAGCAGCAGCATATTGATCATCGAGGGGACCCTCATACAAATTCTCAACACGATACTTTTGGGCCTTAGCTGGAGATGGAAGATGAAATATCATCATTTCCAAGAGTGCAGTACTTGCTGGAAGCCATGTTTGCATGACACGTTTCATCAATGCTTTGCCCATCAAGTCCTTTTCATCAGATTTCATGGTGACTGCTAACTTCTGCAACATAGGCCAGAGCTTATCCTTCTGATCATTCATACAAGTGTTGATGATCTGCTTGATGGGCTCATAACAGAACTGTACAAACCCACGCTTGCATGTGGCAGTACCAGTGTTCTTGCTGGTCCATTTCTTTGTCGCAGGATCAAAGAAGTTTTCACCCCAGAGCCTTTCCATCATCTTTGATTCATCAACGCCGAATTTTGAGGCATACATTTTTGCGAAGTTTGTCAAGGTAAAAGCCCAACCATGCAAACCAGCAGAGAAAGCAACCGTTCCTTTCTCTGGGTACACCTGGCAATCACCAAGCAACGGATCCTCATATGTAGCCATGATCACATTGGCATTCTCAATAACTCTTGAGAATGTTTGGTAAGCCTCCTCTCCATCAACCTGGAGCTCCAGGAAGCATCTGTCCATCTTGTTTACAGTCAGAACAGGTCTGATCCTTTCTCCAAGAGCCTGTCGTAGCACAGTTTCAGTTTGCACACAGACACCTTCAATACAATCCACCACCACTAGTGCTCCATCAGTAATACGGAGCGCAGCAGTAACCTCCGATGAGAAATCAACGTGCCCGGGTGAATCGATGAGATTGATGAGATACTCATTTCCTTGGCGTTCTCCCTTGTAATTCTTGAGGGCCTCATCACTCATTTCATAGTAGAGAGAGATACCAGTAGACTTTATTGTAATACCACGCTCAGCTTCATCTGCTCGGGTATCAGTCATACGGACATCCCCTGCCACTTCTTGGGCAATAATTCCAGCGGCAGCAACCAGAGAATCAGTGAGAGTTGATTTTCCTGCATTTAGTTTGGAAGGCCATATAAAAGTGTTGTTAATTAATTTAGGTAAACCATAGAAACTATTTAATATAACAAAACATCACAATGCAGCACTGATAAACAGGAAAAACAGTAGCAACAGATGATAACAAAAGCAGTTCTTGACATTGTATGAGCATAAAACATATGCAAGTAGTATTAATACTCTGAAATAAATAAACAAGGCATCCTGATTTATTTTAAAAAATAATATTTTTGGTAAAAAAAAAAAAGCTAAAAGAATAAACTGTCTTAGAGATTTCCTCAAGTAGAATGATAACTTCGACCCAAAAAAAAACCTCGACAAATTTCGTATGTCATGAAAAAAATTTTTTAAATAAAATCAAAACCCAAGCTATCAATACATGTTACATACAAATACAAGGAGTACATCTTGGAAATCCTGAAAGTGCAGCACAGAGAAAGTAAGCATAACAAAACAAAAGCTATCAAAAGAATCCATACCGTGATCGACGTGAGCTATCACAGACATGTTACGAATGTTGTGTTTGTAGTCCATAATACGACGGAGCTCTTCAGCTGTGAACTTCACCTGCAAATACATAAAAGAAATCACAGTTACGATTTAAATAAACTCATCCAAATAATGAATAATTTGAACGTAAAAGACCACGGTTTTCACCAACTTACCATCTTGACTAGCCTTTATTTCCCAGAGAAATTCGTTCAAAGCTAAAATACCAAAAGCACCATATCATTAGCTAATCGAAAAGAATACATAAACTTATCCAGAAAGAAACAAAAAAAATCAAAAGAAAACGTTTCATAAGTTATACGCTTAGAAAACAGATAAAGGAGCTATCCCAGTTCGAAACTACAGAGAGCTTTTAAGAAAGTCACATCGGAAAAGCACAAATGTAAGAACTGAATCAACAGAGACAAATCAATTTAACCATAAGAAACGAATCAAAACAAGCGAAACAAATGAAAACATTCGGAAGAGAAATTAAAGTAAATAAAATAAAAAAGAATCAGTGCATTGAGCTGAAAAGAAGCAAAGATCTGTAGCAAACTGAAGTGAAAAAACCATATACCGATCTGTTTGAGTGAAAAGAAAAAGTAAAAAATGGAGAAATCGTGTACGGAAGAACGAACCTGAAAGAGCGAAAGCAAAATGGGAGAAGTACAAGAGAGAGCGGCGGCCAAGGTTTAGGGTTGCGGTTATCCTTTCGCCTCTCTAAAATGAGTGTATTTAACGGGCAATGTCTAAGGGCCTAATTTTTTTTTTTTGTGTAAATGCCCAAAATGTTCCTAGTTTCTTACAGAAGTGTCGTCTAAATGTTAATGTTGATGATGTGGCATTTCAATTGTATGCTGATGTATATCGAACTTGAATTTGATTCATATTAGTACTTGAAATTACTTAATAATATCCAAATTAGTCCATTTTCAATTATAAAACCTTAATCCCCAAATTATTGTCTTTTCTTCTTTGATCTCTCTGCTGTCTTCTTCTCTTTTTTGATCTCTCCACTGTCTTCTTCTCTTTTTCGACCTCTCCTCTATCTTCCAGTTCATCTTGTTTTCTCGTCTGCATGAGTGATGATGGGTGGTGGGGAGAGAAACCAAAGTAGCTCGAGTAGAAACAATTCTGTAGGGAGACTTTATGGCAGCAAAAGAATGTGCAACATGGAAGGTAAGAACGTTGTTTTCTGTAATTGCAGACTTCGGATGGTGACAAGATACTCAACGACAACAGAGAATCCTGGTAAACTATTTTATGGTTGTTCAATGTATGAGGTAAGGTTATGCCTCTAAAGAAAATGTTAAGATAGTTTCACTTTGAGTTTTGATTCACCTGTGTTTTTTACTTTGCAGTATGGAATCCATTGTAATTTTTCTGTTGGGTATAATTTAAATCTGTGTTGAACTTAAAATTAATCCAACCACATTAACTTACAATTAAAATAATTTTTAGGTAAGTGTACTCATGTTGTAGTTTAGGATGAATATGAATTGGAAGATAGTAGAGAGGACGAAGAAGAGAAGAAGACAGCAGACAGATCGAAGAAGAGAAGACAATAATTTAGGGATTATGGTTTTATAATTGAAAACGGACTAATTTGGATATTATTAAGCAATCTCAGGTACTAATTTGAATCAAATTCAAATTTGGTACACATCAGTATACAGCTGGAATGCCACATCATCAAGACGGCACATCTGCAAAGAATTAACGGAGATGCACTTTTTCGAATTTTAGGGATTTAATTGGTCATTTTAAAAAGTCGAGGATTAAATTGAATAATAATTTAAAATTTATGGACCATTTTAGGCATTTACTCAATTTTGTTTGGTATCCGAAGATGAGAGGATTGATATACTCACATATTGTAATTTTTAGTATTTTTAAAATTGTGAAAGGAATATAAATGAGAGAATCTAATTTGTATGTATTTCAGATTTTTAGTTTTTTTTTTTAATAGAATTAGACGATCCGATTTTAAAAGTGACAGCATTTAATTTTTATATTTTAAAATTAAATTATTTGATTTTTGTATTTTTTATAAATTGAAGAGTCTAATTTTTTTATTAAACGGTATCACTTTTGAGATAAATATTTTAATAATTTATTATCTAAAAAAACTATTGGCAACTCAATATCAAAAATAAAAAATGTGTCTAAGCTAGTAACTTATCCATTTTTAATTTCTCTGGGAGAAGAATTTTTTTTCAATTTTATTTATTAATTTAATTTTTTTAATTTTAGTTATTAATTTATTTTTTTAGTTTAATAATTTAATAACATATTTTCAGTTTATACTTTTAAATAGAATATTTATTTAAATTAGTCTCCAAAAAATTTTAAAGTGCATGTTTTTATCTTCAACAAGAATTAATTATTAATTAATCTCTAATATTTTCTGATATTAGACAAATTGATCTTTTTAGATTCAGCTCTAATAATCACTAATAGAACGATCTAATGTGTCACGTGAAAGTGATAACTAAGTCGTTAAGTTCCAAGTGATTAATTAGAACAAATTGGTTCCCTTGCCTGATTAATGCAAAATGTTGTGTTCATATCGTAATAGGGGAGGGTTTGTGATACGGAGGCTCTCTTTGCCTTTCTTCCACCAAACCAAAATTACTTCCTACCTCCTCTCTTCTCCTAGGTTTTACGAAGAAAGCTACCACTATGTCAACCGCTAGCCTTTTGACCATTTTCGCTGATATTGTTGACGCAAGGCTTTGTAGGAGACAAAGTTATTGTAGAAAAAGGCTTTGTGAGTCTATTGATTACCACTGCCATTAGTCGAGGTTAGTATATTCCTTAACCACTTTTCTTTCTGCATGTTCTGGTTCTTTTCTTCTTTTCCTATGGTTGATTTTTTTCAGCTCTTTTTTATTCCAAGCAAACCCCTTTTATTTTTATTCTTATTTATGTTTTTTGTTCTTAGTAGGCTTAGAAGGTGGCACAACTGATTTTAATTATTAAAAATAATTAGGAGCTTTATAATTACGAATTGGAAAGTTTATGACTTGGTTTTGAGGTAGGAATGGGAAGCTGCTCAGTAGTGGAGGCCAATACCAATACGAATATAAACGATGCGTCGGAAAGGGCGTTGGTGTGGGTCTGGCACCGAAAAGGGCCGTGATGGCCCGACTGGATAATGGATCTCCATGAATTATCTCGGAGTTGATTGGTTTCTCCCAAATCAGGTACTCCAGTTAAGCTCCTAGGTCCTCAAGATGCAAGCATGTGAGTTTCTTCTTCATCCTCCTAAGTTTTATATTCCTTTTTTCTTTTCTACTTGTTTTTTTCACCCAATTAGCTTTCTTTCTACTCTGTTGTATTCCTCTGCCCTTGTTTGATATTTTTTCGATTGGAATTTGAAATTTTGCTAGTAGAGAAGTATGTGACTAAAGCCTGAATCAGAGGTAGGAATGACGTAAATTTCATTGGCAGTGAAGTATGCTCGCAGGGAAGAGTCAAGCAAATAAGAGGTCTTGAAGACTTAATCGTTGGTGTTGTGTCAAAGAGGAAGTTAATTTCCAACATCATTTCATGGCTATTAGTAATTTTTCATTGTTGTTTTTGTGCAATCCAAGCAGGGACCACTCTGTTTTCTTTTCCATGTGTAACGTAACATCTCTGTCATCAGTTTAATGTATCACATTGCATTCCGTCGTTAAGGTTTAATAGAATAATCTAACAGAAGAACCAATTTGTTTGACGTCAGAAAACGTTGGGGACTAATTGAATAACTAATTTTTATTAGGGACCAAAACGTTTACTATGAAATATTTTGGGGACTAATTTGGATAAATACTCTTTTAAATATTGATAGCTAACTACTGGTCAAAAGCAATAAATTTTACTAGTCCAGATGTATTTCTCAATGTTGAAAAAGAAAATGAAATAAGATGGAATTTAAAAATAAAAATTGAGTAAATATCCAAACTAATCCTTGAAATTTCTAAAATTAGATATTTTAGTCCTCTAGAATTCAAAATACACAAAATAATTCTCAAAACTTATTTCCGTTAGACAATACAATCCCTCTGTTAGTCACTAATGGTAATTACTGACGTGAAATGTTAACACGTACACGTGGCCGTCAAGTATCCAGTTGTGCGAGTTAGACAAATCAATCTCTAGAATAAAGTACAAAATAGTCTCTGAAAATTTTAAAAATTTTTAAAATAGTCCCTAAAAATGTTTAAAACTCTAAAACAATCCTTTAAATTATTTATATATAATTAATTCTAAATTAATAAATTTTAATTTCTAAAATTTTCGGTCTATTTATCTTAAATTTGATTATTTATATATACAAAACTTTTTTATTATTTTCAAAACTACTTTTTAAAAAAATTGAATAATTAAAAATAGGATAAATTATTATTTTGGTCCACAATGTCTGGGGCAAATTTTAATTTAGTCCTTAATATTTCGAACATCCTATTTCACTCCCAAAAAGTTCCAAATGGATTCAATGTTATCCGCATTTAAATTTGACATGAATAATTAGCATATTTAAAAGTCAATATAACGTTCAATTTCAGTATATAAGTAAAATCAACCTACCAATGATCACTAATGTAAAAGTTTTTTCGTTAATTCGAATCAAATTTAATGGTAGGACAATATTGAATCTGTTTAAAACTTTTTGGGATTTGATCCAAACATTGGGACTAAAATAGTATTTTACCCTTTAAAATAAATAAATAAATGCATATTTATTTTTTACTACACAATAAAGTAAGGGCTGAAAATTTTTGTTCGTCCCAAAACCTTTTTTTTATTACAAAATCAACCCTAAGGTTCAACTTAGTTTTAAAATCGTCCGTTTTACTAAATTTTAATTTTTATTCCAAAAATATCCCTAACTAAAAAAAATAAAAAGAAAAAAAGAAAAAAAAAGAAAACGTTGAATAAGGGGGAAAGGGGGAAGGGAATCACGCTAGGGTGAGGGGGAGTTGGTTCAAGGAAGAAGAGGGGGAAGGGAAGGGAAGGGGAAGGGCCACTGCTGCTGCTCCTCGCCGCCGCTGTTGCTCCTCTCCGCTTCGCGCTAACCCCAAAGCAACCGCGACCCTCTCCCGTCCTTCTCTCCTTCACTGTCTCGGACCTCCTCGAACTAGAGATCACCACCGGCGAGCCTCCCCTGCTTCACCACCGTGGTTCTTCCTTCTTCTTCATTCACCTCCACGAACCACCAACTCCACCCAGCACCGTTCGTGCCATCTCGCCCCTGCCTCCCTCAATCCCTGTCGTAGAAGGAACTAGAGCCACCAAAACACCAGAACTAACGACAACTCCAGCCCCTTCCCGTCATGCCCAGATCGCCGGCGCTCTACCAGCTGCTGCACTATCCCTGCTTCTCTGTCACTGCTACTGCGACACCACTGCCTCCCCTGTCCCTTCTTTTCTGTTTCCTATTTTCATAATCCAGGTTATCATTTTGCTTTCAATTTTTGTTTTTGGTTAGTCTTAGTTTCTTGATTTGATTCTGAAGATTAGCTGGATTTTGATTTTCTGTTAGTGGATTTTAGGTAGGTATGATAGAATTAGTTTAGGTTATTGAATTGTTGAAAGTTGCTGTTGAATTGGTTTGGGCTGAAAGCGTTGAAATTGTTGATTTGCTATAAATAATGCTGGAATTATTTGAAAATGGTTAACTGTATACATGATCCATTGTTGTTGTTGTTGTTGTTCTGTGTCTGGTTGTTGTTGTTTCATTGTTGTTGCTTCTGCTTCTGTTCTTTAGCTTCTGGTTCTGCTTCTATTTCTGGTTGATTTTAGGAAAGAAAGGGGAAGGGTATTTTTCTCTGAAGAATGATTTTAAAACTAAGTTAAATCTTAGAGACAATTTTGTATGCAAAAAAAGGTTTGGGAGAAAAAAATTTCAGCCCTTACCTTAGGGACCAAAATTGTACTAAACCTTAATTTAATTAAATTTAATTTGTAGTTACTATATTCCATTATATTCTTGAATGATGAAGAAGAGAATGAGCCAGTTTTGTTTGAAGAGATGAGAGTACTCTCATTTAACATAAAGTTTTTTAGAACTTGCATGCAATGTGAACCAAGTCTGAAGTCAAATTTGCAAGTTTTGGCCAATCACAAGGTTAATGTGAATTATTTACAAAATTCCAATGTGAAGCTTCTAATACTTTGCAACACTTGAAGAAGAAATGTCTTCACAAATTCAAGTGTTCTATTCATGTATCTAAGAAAATTTTGGAGTTCATTAGTTGTAATCATAGTTCTAAAAACTGGATCATACCGACCAGTCGAATTGGTCCAACCATGAACCGATAGCACAGACGGTTTGGTTTGCCTCATAAAATCACTGCTTCCAAAACTAGATATGAACCATTGAATCGGCCAAAAACCGGTTGATCGGACCCAATAAAGAACTGGCTGATTCTCCCAGAATGACGTGGTTTCATTCATATTAAAAAAAAAAAAAGAAATCACTTCAGTTTAGTAGCTACGCCAAGCACCTAGTCGAGCCAAGCTCTTTCTCCCCTTCTCCCCTTCTCCAGAACTCAGAACCAAAGTCTGAGAACCCTAGCATCTCTTCGTCCATCTGTCCATCTGTCAAGCCACTGCCACATTCCGTCTCACACAAGTGCTTTGAAGAACTGAAGATTGACGGTTTAGAAGTTATAGTAAACTCTCGTTATAAGTATAGTTACTAAACCAAGCAATCAACCTTTCTTACAAACGTTTTGGTTGTCACAAGTAACAAGCCTTTTAAAATTGATAACCGAGTATTCAAACCTCGGGTCATCTTCTCAAGGAATTGCAGGGAGGTATGTTCTTATTATTGGTTATGGTTTTGTAAATTGGGGTTTTGAAAGTGAGGAACAAGTAAATTAAATGACAAATAAAATAAATAAGTAACTATAAAATAAACTCTTGGCAAGATATGAAAATTCGGAAGTCCTATCATAGTTATTCCTATGAGAATGAAAGTTAATCCCACTTAATTAACCTTTGCGTAAGCAAGGGAAAGTCAAGTGAACCAATTGGTTAGATTTCCCAAGTCCTAGCCAACTCCTAAGGAAAGACTAGAGTTAGTGAAATTCCAATTAATCAGCCGACATAACAATCAATCCTGAATAGTTGATAACTCAAGAGCTTCCAGTTAATCAATTAAAGCCAATAATATAAAAAGCTAAATAAGAATCATAAATATCTGGAATATCTCAAATAACATTCATTCAAAGCAGTCAAATCTAACATGGAAAATATTCATAAGCCAATTGGGCAACATAAATCAAACATAAATAAAAGCATTAAAGTATCTCAAAGTAGAAGAGAGGTCAAAATAAAGGAATATTGAACCTGGAGCTCAGAAGAAATTGTAAGTTGAAATAATAAATCCTAAATCCTAGATGTAGGTACATAAACTTTCATGGTTGAAATTTTGGAGATAGCGAATTCTAGTGTAACCAGTTTCAATATCTATATCAAAGGGTTTGGCACTAGCATTTGGTTTTATTTATAGATCCTTGGTAAAATTAATATTTATGAAGAGGCCTCTTCATAAATATTTGAAATTTAATGTTTTATTTTAAAATGATTGTAACTAACAAATTTTGGTTCACAATGATCTAATATTTTGTATAAATTTTATTTTTATATTTAAAAGTTTATTTGCATTAATTGTTAATTATTTTTTAAATAGAAAAAATAATTAAAAAATATAACAATTAAAATCGACAGCAGCGTTGTCGCTTTTTAAATTAAAAATAGACAAATAAAACAAATATAGACAAAGAATTTGTCGGTAATAAACAATTAAATCTACGACCATTGTGTCGATTTTATTGAATCAAATATTGACAAAAATACCGTCGATTTTATATGATAATATCGACGACAATGTTATCGATTTTATTAAGCAGGTAAAATTCACAAACTCATATTATAGACGAAGATATTATCAATTTTATTGAATCAAATATCGACAGAAATGTCGTCGATTTTAGTAAGAAGGTAAAATTCTCAAACTCATATTATAAATATTGTCGATTTTATTAAATTATTATCGACGGCTAGGTAAGCCGTCGATTTTATTAGAATTTTGAAAAATTGACAAGTTTAATAGCGACCACCACCGCTGTCTATTTTGTCGTCAATTTTGAATATTACCTAGCCGTCGATTTAGCCGTCGATTTTAACGATGTTTTTTATAATAGTGAGAGTGATTTTTATTAATTATGTTACACATTTGTAGAAAGCTTTAGAGTTTTCGTGATCATATTTTGTATAAATAAATATTTAGATCAGATATGATGGTGAAAAATTTTAAAAAATAAATAAATTAAGTACTAGAAATATCTAATAATAGTATTTAAAAATATCTAGATTAGTATTTACTAGAAATATTTAAGATAATTTTTAAAAAGAATAATCTAAAAATTATAATGTACTAATTTGTGAAGTCTATCTAGGTAAGTCATCATAGAATTCATTATAATCAATTAAAAAACACATCAAATCTCAAATATCGTTGTATTCTCTTTTTAGTTTACCAATAATACAACTATTAATTATTTTTTTTTCCAACTATTCATTTAAATTATTCTTTCATCAAAACTAACTCATCTACTCTTGTTAACATTTAAGTCTATAATATACTAAAAAAACTTCAAATTATTATTATTTCATAAAATTAATATTATTTTTTTATCTTGTGTAAATTTGAGAAATTCTGTCAAAAACAATAATGATTTAGCAACAGTTTAACATGCTATGTGTTTTTTTTTTCTTGGCTGAAATGATAGTAGCAATGGATCGGAGGTATTATAGAAGATGAAAAAAAGCGAGGTTGAAAATTATAGGAAAAAAATTTATAAATTTTTCATAACTTTTAATGGAAATCAATATAAATTTAATATTTAGATACTCTTGTTAAATACAACTCATCTTTATGCGGATGTAAAATGAGTTTAATTTTTTCATAGATAATTTTATCGATATCTTCATCCTTTATTAGTAGCAATAGTAGTTTATTCAAAATTATTACATAGCCAAACCTAAAACTGAAGTAACTTCGTGATGACATAAGGCTTTATAAAGATTCGCTCGGTACTGTATCTAGTTATTTAATGCAAGAATTGAGCTAAAGCGTTCTTCACGATGTAGTTTGCAATGATGCTGTTTGTTCTCTCAGTTGGATGAAAAGAGTCCCAAAACACAAATTTAGAAGCATCCATGCAACTGAAGCTACTTGCCCTGCTGCATGCATATCCCATCTCAAACATTCCAGTAGCACAACATGCCATTGACGCCACCTGAAACCCTGTTCAACAATTTATTATTTAAATTTACACATACGTTAATTAAAAGAAAAATATAATATGTTTTTCCACATCACATATTAATGTGTAAATATATTTATGTGAATATGGATAAAATATCATGTATGAAAATACCAATATAAAAAGTCTACGTTTAGAACACAATACGTTTATATAGCCAAGTAACAGCTAATAAGTAATAATGTTTTTTTTATATATATATATATTAACATGTTTGATCATTGGATGTAACATCTTACACGTAATATGCATAGAATAATTATAGGTGGAAAAGTTTAACTTACCATATTGGGCAGGCTTTTGAACAATATGCAACAAAATATCATATGGATTAGAAAATACCAATCTGATCCCAGGGAGGTCCTTATTGAGCTTAGTTGTTAACATGCTGAGCTTATTATTAAACTCCAATGCTATGTTATTGTAATCGGAGACACAATCATTCCCATCAACAAAATTTGTGGTTCTCTCCAATGGCAAACACCCCATGGGGGGAATGCCCCCAAGAGATATCTTCCTTGCACCAAGACTATAGAGTTTCTTGATAAAATTCTCAGCAATTCCGGCCAAAAAATTTTGATACTCGCTTGGTGTGTATTCAGATGCTCTGGCAGAGAACGCATAATAGTTCTCTAGGAAGTCGTTTGTTCCTAGACTTATCATGTGCAATGACTTGCCTATGCTTTCTTTTGCCTTGCTCTCTCCAACATAGGCTTTAAGTTTTTTTTGGTATTCCTCGTAGTACTCCAACTGCCTCCATAGTGGTATCACAGACTGCAATAGAATATTGAAATTAATTCATACTCCTTACTTAATCACATTCTATCTTATCTATGCTTGAATGAAGTATAAACCCAGCCCATTCTATATAATAAGAATAAATCGACTCAATAATACTTCAAACTTGATATGTATTAATGTATATATATAACATTTTTAGTTATACCTACTATTAAACGCTCATTTAAAGATCAAATAAAAAAATGTTATTTAAAATAAAGGTCAAAATATACAATGGTTAAATAACTATTATTGTTCAATAAGATTTTTAATCCTAGGAACAATATTTGTGAGAAATTTAAAATGTTATTTTCGAAGCCCCGTTACGATCCCTGCTTGCTATGTTTGCATTTTTTCTCTTTATTTTATGTTGTCACTTTTACTTTTTATCATATATATATATATATATATATATATATATATATATATATATATATATATATATATATATATCAATCAGCGCAACTATAAGCGAATAATTTGAGGTAAGTAATTTTAATTCATATTGATCAATATTTTTCGTCAATAACAAGGTTTTAAAAAATAAATTTTTTTTTTGGTGACTAAAAAATAATTTGAATTAGTCGGTCAAATTAGTCGAACTATAAACTGCTAAAAAATACGATTTAATTTGATACAGAAATCGATCAATAAAAAAATTGAATATGAACCGAAAGATCAGAAAAAATTGGTGGGTCAGATTAAACTAAAAACTGACCGATTTTTAAAATTTGTCAAAAAAAATATCGATTTGGATCTCCTTAGAGAAAAGGACCAGAAATCGAAAAAAAGAAAAAGAAAAGTAGAAACATAATCTCAATGAAAAGGATCAGAGATTTGAGGAGGAGGAGAAAAGTGAAAAAAAATCAACAGATAAAACAAGGAGCAGAACAAGAGAGAAATCAGCGACGGAAATTGGAATGGCACGACAAATAAAAATGTGTCATAGTGTGAATGTGTGATTTAATTGTACGATGTTTGGAAACCTTAGATTTCAATTCTCATCGAAATTGAATTCAATTTTAATGTTTAAAATAAAAATAATTAAATTACCTTAGATAGAATTTAATTTAATTCTGTTATTTTTTCTCAAAATTAATTCCAATCTAAATAAGTTCGATTTACAATTTCATTTTATTGAAATTTCACTTAAAATTTAAAATGTTTAAAATATTTTTATGATTTTTTTTAAATTTTTTTCATTCACTTTCTCTCAATACCTCCCACCTTTTAATATCCACTTTTTCTTCTCTCACCATCTTCGTTCCTTTCTTTTTCGTCAACTCACTTAATATATTATATATGTTTTTTTTTTAAATTCTGCTGTATAAATCTAAAAAAATATATACGTATAAATTTTATATGTTAAACTTAGATTAATGATACCAAGCGTTTGCAACTCTTTTACGTCTGAACATTTCAAGTGAAGTTGTATCAAGCATGACACTGACAAAAAGTGATATAATTTTATTCTAATTTAATAACAATAATTAATTGCTATAATTTGTTGTTAATAACTAACTTTTTTTTACCTATTATGTCAATAGACTACTTAACAAGTTAGTTCTTGATAGTTCATATTTATTTTTTGTTGTTGATTTATTGGTGAAATCAACTATGAAGAACAATTTAATTTTTTTAATTAATAACAATATTTTTAAATTTAATATTTTTAGATTAATCCAATTTTTTGTTTTTTTAAAAGAGATGAACAAATTTTAGTTGAAAAAAATTTTAGTTAAAAAAATATAATTTTTTAAATTATTTTATATAATTTAATAAATAAGGATATTTATTATATAAATATAATGTTATATTAATAAAAGATAAAGTTGTCTACTGTAAAATTTTAACTCATTTGATAAATATTTCAAATACTAAAATTTAATTCAATTCTATAATTTTACTAATTTATTTTAAATACTAGAATTCAATTCAATTTTATACTTTTAAACATTTTTAAACACGCTGTTAGAATTTTAATAAAGATATAGATTATTAAAATTTAGGCCTAATTAATCTTTTTCTCTTCTTACTGAGATTTATTTTTTTCTAATATCTATTGAGTTCAATAATACCAAAAACATACTAACAAAAAAACTAATACCAAAAAATATATTTACTTCAATTTCTTTTTCACTTTTAACATAAGTTATACTCATTTAAAATATTAATATAATATAATATGTATAATCTAAATAAATATATGTTGAAATATATGTGTTTGAAAGAAAAAATAATTTTGTAATCACTAAAACTTCTAAATTCATAATAAATTTAATCCTAATTAAAAGATGAATTGATAAAAAATTTTCGTCCAATAATTATAATTATAATATGACACTAATATAAAAACTTTATTTAAAAGATTAAAACTTAACATATTAATTAATGTAATAAAAGTATAATTTGATTATTTGTATTTATTTTTTATGTTTATTTACTATTTTATATATTATATTATGAATTTATTATAATTCAATTATATCAATTAAACCATAGTTAAATTAGTAAACCAATCATTAAAACGGTTTAATAGTCAATTTGGTTTTTAGAACTTTAGTCAATAGTCTAATATTTTTAGCCTAGTAATTTAGTATTATATTTTTAGTCAATATTTTTAAATATTGCTAACTAATTATTGACAAAAATAATAAACTGTATTACTATATATGTTATAATTCTATACATTTATTTTCACATATATTTCTTTTTCTAATGTATAAAAGAATTAAAGTGACAATTAATTCGAAACTAAAAGAGTAATATTTGATGAAAAAAATAATTGTATAGACAAAACTCAATATTTAAAATTTTAAATTTCATGAATGATGAAATTGGATGGGACTTGGAGTCCGATATTTTTTTTTTCAATTTTGGATGGAATCTCAGCTTTTTTTTAACATAAAATAATTTACTTGTCAATATATATTTTATAACGGTTATGTAAATAATAAATCTTGTAGAAACTATTTAAAATGTTAAATAGTTTAAAGGACACTAAGTAACATGTTTATATATATATATATTTGTGTGCGCGCACGAGCACGTGATAAAGTATTATTTTATTTTCTAATATTTATATTAAGTTTTAATTTTATTTTTAATATTTATAATATTTAACTTTTGTCTTAAATATTTTATTTTTTTATTTTTGTCATATGTTTAAAATTAAATAATTTAAAAAAATATTAATTATTTTTTATTATTATTTTTTTCTTTCTTTTGTTCTTCTACTATTTTTATCCCAAATCACAACTATTACTAATGATCACTATTTTTCTCCACTATTTAAAAGAAAATTATAAAGGAGAAAAAAGTTATTTTTGGATAAAAAATTAATTTTAATTGAAGAACTAAAATAAAATAAAATAAGATATTTAAATAAAAATATAACATTTTAAATATTAGAGATAAAATTAAAATTTAGTTTAAATATTAAAGACTAAAATTAACTACTTGTATTTATAAAAGAAATTTTGTATACTATGTTGATATTTACATAAAGTTAAGTCTTAAAATGTTTTCTGAAATTAATTGCATATACTAAAATAGTCTTTAAAATTTTAATTAAATCAATTAAGTTTTCAAAACTGGTAAATAGTACCACGTTACTCTCTAACAATGTGATGAGTTATTTAACGAAAATAATAATAGACTAACATACTCACACAATACTTAAGAGGCACATCATTGCCATACACAACCTCGTGTTTATTGATGTTCCTAACGTTGTCAAACAAATTTTAAATTATTTATTGCATTTTTTTGGTGACTCAATTATTTATTGCATTTGATTCATTATAATTTCAGCTTTAATATTGTAAATTAAACAATATTGTATAATAATACTTTACATTTATTTATTGAGATTTTATATACAAAAAATATATAATTTATATCTATATTTACTAAAATTTATATACATAAATTAATATAATTTATATTCATATTTTTCAAAATTTATATACATAATTAATAAAATTTAATTATTAAAGATATTTTAATATTAATACTAATTAAATAATAACAAAAAAATTAAAAATTATTGACCTTTAAAATGTCTCTCTTAAATATATTCTAATTATATTTTGGGAGTTAAAGCTATTCACAAAAAATCGACTTGTCCTATCATATTATATGAAGGTAATTCTCAATGCATGGTATCATTGAATAATATTAAAATATGGACCACTCACGTCTTTTTTTTAAAATATTTTTTAGTAATTAAAATTTAACACATATAATCGATTAAACTAGGTTATTTTTGTTAAAATTAGGCTATACAAATTAATGTGACCGAACAAATACTGAATCAAATTTTGAATTTGTCTAAATTAATAATACTTTTTTATAGAAAATGATTACAATACCCTTATTATAAAAAATGACTAAAATACTCTTATTATATATATTAATTTTGTGAATCTTAAATTCTAGCCCTTTACTTCTCTGCCATTATAAGATTAAGATTTAGAGTTTTCAAAATATATATATATATATATATATATATATATATATATAAAAGAGTACTTTAGTCATTTTTTATAATAAGGGTATTGTAGTTAATTTTCTATAAAAAATAATATTAATTTAAACCAGTTCAATATTTGATTCATTATTTTTTCGATTAAATTAATTTGTCTAACCTAATTTTGACAAAAATAACATAGCTTAATCGATTATATGTGTTAGATTTTAATTAATAGAAAACATTTTTTAAAAACAGACGTTTTAAATGTCTTTATTTGAGCGACTGCCTTAAAATATTAGTAGTTAAATTGAAACCGAATGACTTAATATTTCATTTTTTTGCAATAAATTATATAAAAATATTTTTAAAAGTATGTAAAATATTTTTATATAATAAAAATGGTATATTTTACAATATATTTTTATATAATTTATGAACAAGAATACATACTTATTATAGTCCCATTTGTTTTCTTTTTTTTTTTTTAATGAAAAACGTATTGGTGTGTTAAAGGCAATCCCATTAAAAGTGGTACATTTTAATATTTTGTTTTTGTTCAAAACAAAATAATAAATATACTTTTTGTTTTTAACGTTTATATTGAAAAACGGGAGAATTTTAAATATAATTGATGAAATGTATTTAAAATATTAAGAATAAAACTAAAGCTTTCTAAAATTGTTAGAGAAAAAATTAAAGTATATTTTACCTTTACAAAACTCATTTCTTTCTTTTTATTTTTTTCGTTTCTTTTTATTTTTTTTTGATCACTGGTTTCTTTAAAATAGCATTATGTGGTGTACAAAAGACTAAACAAATAAAACTAGCATCATGTGATGTCTAAATTTAAATAGTGATTTTTTCGGTTAGCAACATCAACTCTGAACTCATCCCATGTGAGACATGCTTCTACCAACGAAAGAAGGGACAAAAAATACGTATCACCTAAATCCACAAAATCATTTTCATGAATTAATTATTTTATCATAATGGGCTTGTACTACTGGAAGTAAATTTGCTTTTGAAAAATATCACATTCTAATTCCATATTCAAACTTTTTTGCTATGTATCAACCATAACGAATTAACTAGCAAACAGATCAAAATAAAAAATATCAAACATATAAATGAGGGAGGCATTCTTCGCGGCATCTAAATAGTTAATGGTGTACTGAAACTTTAATTTTTAAATTAAAAATTTAAAAACAAATATTTAAATTAGCTTCTAAAAAATTTTAAATACAATATTTTGGTCCTTCAATAAAATTTTATTATTTTAGAAGTCTCCGAAAAATATTCTCATAAAAGATATTGATACTTTCTTTGCTTTTAATAAAATTTTTAATATACATGTTAAATAAATAAATTTTTAACTAATTTTATTATAAACAATTAAATTTCAAAAAATAATTATCAGAGCACAAATTTATGTTCTTATCTAGACACAAATCCATTTGAAAACGACTAAAGTATTTTAAAATTTCTTAATAATGAGGTTCGGTATTTACTAAAAATTTAATTTGTTTGTGAAGTTTGACGAGAGTTTAGCAAAGTGGTATCTTATATATATTGGTCGCATATACGAAAAATATTTTCAAAATTTCAATTGTCCCGATTACAATTCTGATATTGAAAAAGTGCACTAAGTTAGTTTTTCAACCTTCAACTATTTTTCATCAAATAGTGACTCGTTACATTATTAAAGATTAATGTGGTGCATTTTTATTCGTCTCAAGATATAATTAACGCAATTGACATCACAGAAACTATTTTAGTACACCCAACTAACCTCGGGAACTATTTGGAATTTAACTCCATCATGGTACGTGTTTTATTTGATCAGTTAGTTTACCATTGCTACAAAACCAACCACCTGTGATTCTGTTATTAAACCTTATTTGAACTATAATATACATGATCACAGCTTTTGCTAGATAACCGTTAGTAGTGTTTTCTAGATAAGGAGAAAATAATAACATTTTTTGAATAACTTAAGTAAAACCAGTAACTAACAATTTATTTGAATAACAAGGCATTACATAAAGTGTTAATTACCAGCACATTGGAAGTAGCATTGTCATAGCCAGTAGCAGCGGAAGCAAAAGAGACTCCACTGGCAAAGTCTGAGATCTTATACTTGGGATCCAGGTATGCTGGTATATATGGCTTTATCCCAAATGCTTCAGATATGAAATCTGTCGCTATTCTGCCATTGCTGAACCTCCCAGTTGGCTTGCCTCCCAGAAAGTCACGGCCGTACGGCTGGAAATTGCTCCGTGCAACGGTTGGTATGAAATTGTTGTTTCCGGCGTCAACAGACGAATCGCCGAAGACAATGATCGCCGGAACCTTTTTAGCAGTAGCTCTGGTGATAAATGAGAGCAACAGGAAGATGCACAAAATAGGTGTGCGTTGCAGCTTCTTTCTAGGCACTTCCATTGTGTGTTTGCTTAAGGTAACTTTGAGTGAGCTCTCAGTTGGTAGCTTGTGTCCAATAAATAGTGGTCTGATTGGAATATTAATGGAACTCTGATTTTTAGGTGAGGAAGTTGTTGGGATTCATAATATTTGATTGACATCTATCTATGGCAAGAGTTATGATCCTCTTTTTAAGTGATGCTTTATTGGCACATTTTGTTTCAACAACCGGAAATTTAATTTGTACTGTTATCATACATCATGAAAATGAGAAGAGAATGAATTGAGATTTTATTTGAGTAGAGTAAGAAAAATGCAACAAAAAGTTTTAGTGGGCGAATAAAAATGATTTTGAAAGATGAAAATGACAAAAGGAAAATTTTAAAAATTAAGATAATATTAGGTATAAAAATGACCAAATATTATGTTTTCATTTAGCCTTAAATGAACTTGAAGAGTGGAAAATGTGACTTTAACGTAGAACTGCCGGAAAAAAAATTATAAATTAGTATAGCGAAAAGCTATCTGTACGCTATTCATGTATATTTAATCCACTCTTAATAGTAATTATATTATAGAGTAAATGTTCGAAATCATACTTAAAAAATAATTCATTTTTTAAATTAGTTTTCAAAAGATTTTCTAATCAAATTTATGTTATAAAAATTTTAAATTTATCATATTAGTCCTTCCGTCATTTTTGTTGCAAACAACATCAAAATTTACTGATATAGTATGTTAAGTGATACCACACTGACCACAACATACATCTGACACTCACTACAACAAATTCGGGCTGAGGCAACCCTTTGAAAACGTTGCCTATAATACGGAAAAGTGTTGCCTTTGATCAAAGGCAACACTTTCCAACAAAACGCAACGCTTTTTGGGCGTTGGCTATACGGCCGTTACCTTTGGTCTAAGGCAACGCTTTTGTGTATCAAAGGGAACCCTTTTTATAGCAACATTAAAAAAACGTTGCCTTTTCTACAAAAAAAATAACTCCACAAAAGAGTTGCCTTAGGGGACCCAAACACAACGCTTTAGATAAGACTTTATGGCAACACTTTTTACAAGTTGTATTTTCTAATACATAAAGCAACACTTGTCCAGATTTTTTTAAGTTGCCTTTTCATATACCTAAAGCAACACTTATATAAGTTTTTTCTAGTTGTTTTTTCATATACCTAAAACAACACTTGTCCAGATTTTTTTTTAAGTTACTTTCTTTATAGACCTAAAGCAACACTTATCTAAGTTTATTTGCAGTTATCTTTTTCTAATACTTAAAGCAACACTTCATTGAGTTTTTCTTAGATTCTCTTTTTTTATATCTAAAGCAATATATTTTTTACCTTTGTTATATGTATATGACATTTGAAGAATATATAGCACACACTAACAATATTTAAATATTTAAATTCAATTTAATCAATATAGGAAGAATAAGCTAATAATATATATTGCATATATATAGAAAGATCTTCCATGTGCCAATTAACATACTTGCTAAGTTACCAAGTCAAATAAATAAACATAAGTAACAAAATACATATTTTTCCTGCTGTGCGATATTGCAAATTTGGCAATGCACCTTGCATGTGTATTTCATCACCAATAAGACAGTAATCAACACACTTACACCCCTTGAAAAATGAACCTAATTCTAAATCTCAGTATACCAACTAATAGAAAACTATAACCGAACTACTTGCTTGAGATCCTGTGGTGCTATTCACAAAATTCTATGGTCACAAGTAGGATATCAACTTGTTTCCATTTGTTCCCCACCTTCCTCACCATTTGATTTTGTTGCTTCAGCACCATTGGCATCTTCAGGGGGTGGTGGCAATGTTCTCTTCACAATCTCAACTATTTCTGTGAGCTCTTCATCCGAAAAACGAGTATCACAACACTATGATCTATGTAACAAAAGCAAAGCACACCAAAACTCTAATTAGAACTACTCAAATAAATGCTAAACACAAGTGAAGATAGACAACAAACTCAAAAGCATATCACCGAGTTCATCGATTGTCAATGTCAAACATAAAAATGACATAACATAGCAGAATGATTCTATGGCTTAATAATTCATGCACCATTATAATTACTTTTCTCATTTCAAAACAAATGCAACCAATCAAGAATTGACATACCCCAAATTCACATTGAACAAGGAACTTAGAAGACAAGGTTTTGTCATTTATGTTATAGGCTACAAGGATTCAGATATGGGTTCAAGGATGATTAATCACTTTTCCTTATGAGTTTCCAAATCATACTAAGATGAATTCAGAGCTAAGCATTTTCCATAGTATTAGAAGTTATGTAATAATGTCAAGGTATCTATTAATTCTCAGAAATATTCTATTGCTTATATGTTAGTGTGTTACTGCTAACCAGTTTAGTAAAGCGAAAGACAAGGTTTAGTGGGTAAAAACTAAAAAGTTGAGGGCAAATATAACTTGAGTGACATTATTGGCAACTTACGGGAAAAATTTCGACTATGTTAGTGGGCCTGATGTTGATTATGTTGAGAATCTCAGCTTTTGCTAGATCATGGCTTTTAACACTTTCCAAGAACTCATTGATGCTCTCTCTTGTTTGATCACGAGTAGCAGTATCAAAAGTAAAAGGACTGCTTTGTAGTTGAAAAACAAGACAGAAAAAAAGAAAATCATACCATGTTTATCTAGTCTGATAGATGTTCCCCTACAAAAGCTAGAGCCTTATTGCGGTGCCTTAACCCTGCATCCAAAGTTGCCTCCAAGTCAGTAAGGCGCAACGAAACCTATATCCAAAAAAGCAAAATCTTGACCCCTAAAATATCATTGCAAGAATATGCAAAACTCAACAGTTAAAACTTAAAAAACAACATCCCACTAATAAATCTTAAACCAGATGGAATTAAATAAGGGGGTTAAAAATAAGAAAAGAGTACTAATATGTCAATAATGATAAATATGGTGCATATCTACACCCCTAAACTTCGAAATTAAACTGAGAATATGCTTGCTACAAAACATCAAGAAGAAAAATAAATAAATACCTTCTGCAATACAATCTTGAATTCGAGGAGTTCATTATATGATTGCCGAAGTTTGTCACTGTTGGAATTCATTTCAATTAGATCATATTCATGTTCAAATAAAAAATATTATTTAAAAAAAAAGAAAAAATAAAGTCATTACTTCTAAAGATAGATAACATATATCTAGTTCAATAAAATTATAAACTAAAAATTACAGGAAAGCACTAAACAAATGTTAAGAGCATAAAGAACGTCAACAAATTGAAAGATAAACAAATGGATAACAACATAAAGAACGTCTTATGAGCAACAAGAACAAGATCCACAGAATTCCAATAATGTTAAGAGCAAGGATAGTTCAATATATTACGTATGCACATGAAGATGGGAATTGCGAAAGTTATTTATGTTATGAGAAGCACTAACATTGTCTTTCTTAGTTTTCAAAATACAACACTAACATAGATACATAGTAGTAACAAGTGCAGAAAATTAGCATTAGCATAATAAACAAGGCGAAGAAAAGTTCTAACATTCATTCATGGTTATGCTGAGTGAGGTTCTACCAATTGACCTTCCTTTACAACTTTGTGATGATCCAACCCAACAGAATTGAGATATAGATGTGGGAAAAGGTACCGAACTTGATCAACAGCATTCTGAAATGACACCTTCATCATTTTGTTCCATTTTTAAAGAAGAAATGTTCCATCACATCTTAATTTTGAGCCAATGTTAAGCTAATATACAAAGGTATTTATGAGAATAAATAGCATGAAACTTTGTAGTGCTTTTTTAAATTAAAAAATAGAAAAAATGAGGCTTAATCATCTATTTAGTATTCAAATTATAAAATGGATTTTTTAAATCCAAACAATTTAATAGTAAATAACTAACAGCAAACCTATGGCTAGTTGAAACCAATGAACATGCCAATCAATCACCATGCCATGACTAATAAACACCTCTAAAAAGTTATTTTACAATTCAAAACACAGTTACACAAGTCCTATGTAAAATTTGCACATACCTCAAAAATATTAGAATACCTCAGAAGGTTTAGTACCCCATAAAAACACTCGCAGTCGAAATTGAGGCAAGCCATATGCTCCAGCAGCCAGAATTCCCAAGCTACACCACATATTACATCAGCATCTCCCTACAAGACAACAATGATGATATATATGACATCAAATAGCATTCAGAAGAAAACTAAAGAAAAAACAGACACGTTGAAAATTAAAATTTTAATAGTGTCACAAACTGCTCTTTTTGTTCCTTCTTTCTTGTTCTTTTCCCTTTAACTTGAATCCTACTGAAAAGTAGTGAAAAACTTAAAATTCAACAAAATATCAATCAAGCTATTCCAAACAAATTGAAATTTCAGACTCAAGAATCATAATAGCATGCGTAATTATCTATGAACTAAGACAAATACTGATAAAAAAAATCCTAAGTTTAATCTAAATTAACCTAATTAGCAAAAATAAGTTTGAATAAATAAAATTACTAAGTAAAAATTAAAATCCAACTAAAATGTAATGAATTAAATTAGATAACAGCAAAATGGGTTTTTGCAAAAACCTAGAAATTGAAGAACAGAGTAACAGGGCAGGGGTGAGGAGGTTACACTTGAGGGGTGGTCGCCGTGTTGCCAAAGCAATAGACCAGCGGAGGGGTGGTCCCTGTGTTGCATCAAAGCTTGCCAACGGAACAGAGGTTGCTATGGTTCTGCATGCATCTCCGGTTCGCGAAGAGGAGAATGCGAGAAAAGAGAATAAGAGGAAGAAGGAGAAGAGAAAGGAGAGGGGTTTCTCGCCGGAGGTGGTTGGGCACAGAACGAGGAGCGCATCGCACCGTCGCCATGGAGAAGCCTGCGTGGAGATGAGCACCGCGCCGTCGCCGTGGAGGAGAGCACTGAGCCGTCGCCGTAGAGAAGAGCACCGCGCCGTCGCCATGGAGGAGTTGCTGTCGCCGTTAGCGTCGTTGATTATTGGAGCTGACAATGGAGAAATGAGAGAAAGGGATCGTGCGTGAGTGTTACTAGCTCAGTGGCTTGGTTATTTAGGATTTAGGGTATTCTCTTTTCACTGATAAACAAATTTGTTTTTTTTTTTAAGTTATTATTTGATAGGAAAAATAATTTGTGGGAAAATGATTAAAAGCTTTTCTCTAAAATTTTTAACTGTGAATAATTTTAGGCAACTTTTTATAAATGTTATTTGTTAAATTTTTTTGACAACCCTTATAAAATGTTGTATTTTTATTTAAAAGTGTTGTCTTAAAGTTTTTATATTGCAACATTTTGTAAACGTTGTTTTAGATATCAAAGGCAACTTTTTTTATGGGTGACCAAAAATTTTGTTATCTTTGCCTTACTCAAAAGTAACTCGTAAAAAATGTTGTCTTTGCCTATCTAAGGCAACTTTTGTTAAATGTTGCTTCGAATAAGGGTTACCTTAGGGCAAAAATGTTGTAGTGACTCTTAATTAGCTGCTATTGATTGAAAATAATTAAAATCAAAGAAAGGAGTTATTTGAGAATTAGTAAGTTGGTTCTCGAAAGGAAATTTACATCGAGAAGGTCTTATGATTGGAGATATCGAGTAAAAGTCCGATTAGCATAACGGGCTAATAAATTGATTGAAGAAGTAGATTGAAGCTCTCGAGATTCGAAAATTGTTTTCCAAGACGTTATATGATCAAGCAAAAGAAGCGGGAATAGTTACACATATTTTCAGTTTTTCACGCACGTGGAAGTTATACTTCAATTCAATTGGTTAGGAGATGGCTATAAATAGAAGAAGGCTCGAAAATACAAGGGTTGGAACTATGCTTCAAAAATTATTCTTGAACACTCACATCCTAGTGACTTTCTGAGTCTGCTTCGAGTCAATTTTCTGTAGGGTTCCTTCCATTCCTTTTCGTTTACATTTTCTGCAAACTTTACTTTTTTTGCAAGTTTATCTTTCAAGCAACATTTACTTTACTTATTCAATTTTATGTTTCGAAACCTTTATTTTCCATGTCAAAAGTCCTTTGATTCGATCGGAGGTATTTTACTGTTTTTCTTTAAATTCAATGCAATTCATATCAATTTTAGTCAATTTACTTTCGAAGTCTTTATTTATGTTTTCACATTTTCTCGAATATTGTCTAATTAAGGGATCCTTAATGCACTTTTAGAAAACTGGTACTCACAAAGAAGAGTAGGTTTCACTCCCAAACTATTAGATATCGAATCACCATCGATTTGCTAAAAATCGACAATACAAATTGGCACGTCTGATAGGACAGTTTGAAGTTAAGTGTGTCAAATGATCTTATGTAGCCATAGTGAAAGCAATTAAGAAGTGGAAGGATTGTATAAATGGCAGAAGAAGTTTCAAATGTGAATGGTGGTTCATCCACAAATGACAGTGCACCAGTAGTTGTACAACCTTCGGATGTTACTTCACGTTTGGAAAGTGTGGTTGTAAGTGAAAGTGTGGTGGTTACTAATGTGCAAGTTGGAAATAATGGGCGTAATACTCGCCCACGTGGTAATCCAACACCAATACAGTCTCAAGTAACTACTGGTTG
This sequence comes from Arachis stenosperma, assembly GCF_014773155.1. Classification (NCBI taxonomy): domain Eukaryota; kingdom Viridiplantae; phylum Streptophyta; class Magnoliopsida; order Fabales; family Fabaceae; genus Arachis; species Arachis stenosperma. Next base: position 78,458,896 of record NC_080383.1, read on the forward strand.
GCCTCCTTATGACCTTCCTCCAGGTTATACACCACCAGTAAGTGGCTTTGGCACTCTAATCCGATTTGGAGGTGCAAGTGGAGTAAATAATGTTTAGATTCTACAACAACATCCCGAGTATTCTCAAGATTATAATGTGGGTTCTATATCGAATGCTACTAATTCGATAGCAACATTTTGACAACATGTAGAAGAAAGTCATCATGATTTGATCAATTTATTGACTCAACAAATGACTACAATTCTAAATCCTATGATGGCTGATCACAAAACAAAGTTTGATTGTCTTGTGAGGCAAGTCAAGCGAATTGCTTGAATCATTGATTATGATGAAGAGGAAAGGCAGAATGCAATGGAAAATGATGAGGGTTTTGAAAATATATTTCAAAATGAACACAATGCTTTTAGGGGCAGAGAAAACCCTCCGTTAATTCCTCGTGGTTAAAATGCAGATGACATTTTAGCTCGATTACGTGTTAATCAAGTCGGTGAGCGTTATCAGGTCACAAGAATTATGGAAGATGTCCTTAATAGTGTCATATTTAATATAGGGTTCATAAATTGACCCCATTTTGTGTCACCTTTTCCTCGTAACATTCAAATGGCTGAAGTGCCAAGAAGAGTAAAAAATTCCAAAGTAGTTACAAAGTTTGCAGGAGAAGCTGGGGAATCGATTATTGAACATGTTGCTCGATATTTGGTTGAGATTAGAAATTTAGCCAATGATGAAAATTTGAAAATAAAGTTTTTCCCTTCTTTGTTGACGAAGAATGCATTTACTTGATTTTCGAATCTTAGATCAAATTCGATAACAACATGGGCTCAGTTAGAAAATACCTTTCATGCCCAATTTTACCAAGGAGAATTGAGTGTAGAAGTTACTGATCTAGTGGCTTTGAGACGAGAAGATGGTGAAACCATCGATGATTATATAATTCGTTTTTAAAACGTTAGGAGTAGGTGCTATGTGTCTCTTCCTGAAAGTGAAGTGGTAAAAATAGCGGTTATGGGGTTAGGATTTTATATGGGTCGAAATTTGCTTAATACCTGACTTGGCTCATTTGGCTGAGAGAGTTCGTCAGGTTAAAATTCTAAAGAAATAAAAAGAGAAATATAAGAATGATGAAAGGAGGTTGAAGAATAAATCTTTTTCTCGAAAAGAGAAAGTCTCTTATATGGTAATGGAGTCCTTTGATGAGGAGTTCGATCTATAGGCAGAAGTGGATTTGACTCAACTTTGGAAAGGCCCACCTTATGTTTGCTCTTTATTAAAGAAAATCCCTAACATTGAAAAGTCGAGTTATTCAAAACAGAAAAGTGGAAAGGGATATAGTTTTGATATTTCGAAATCTGATCAGGTTTTTGATGTGTTGCTTAAAGATAAATAGTTAATTTTACCTGAAGGCTGAACTTTGCTCTCGGTAAAAGATTTAAAAGGGAAACCTTATTATAAGTTTCATCAATCAACTAATCATTCGACTAACAACTGTGTCCATTTCAGGGATCTGATATAAGAAGCCATCATGGAAGGGCGGTTGAAATTCGATGATGGAAAGAAAAACATGAAGGTTGATTCTGATCGCTTCGATAGTGAGGCTAGTTTTGCAGAGCCATGTTTCAGTGTAAATATGGTTAGGATGTCTTATGACTTTGACGTGACTTTAGGAGATTTTGAGTCGAATGACCGTGCTATTTTCCCCGGTGTGGGGGATGGATTACTAGAGTTTCTAATGCAGCAAAAAATGAAAGATCGGGATGTATTTCTGTGTCCTAGATGCAGTGTAGTTTTTGATGCAGAGGCTGCAACGATTTTCGAGAAGGAAAGGATTAAGAGGGTGTTAGCTCACAAAAAAGAGCCCGACAGAAGCATCCTATTCGACGAACAAAAGGACAAAGTTCTGATGGTTCTCAGAGGAATGTTGCTGCACCCATAAATCGTTCTCAAGCCTTGGGTGTACAAAGGATTCGAAATTGTCAAGAGTTTTAGAATAGGGATGCTTATTATAAACATAATCCATAGTGGGGTCATAGAGGTTCTCCTTGAGGTTGATATCCTTATTTTTGTGGCCAGGCCAGAGGGTATCAAAAGGGCAAAGGAAGGAGAGGACATCGGTCATCTAAAGTGTTTCAAGACAACAAAGCAAAGGGGGCAACCCCTTCTATGCATTCTTGGGTAGTGTTTCCAATCGATGGATAAACTTATCCAAAGGGTGTTCCTTCTTTAGTGAAATTGGATAAGGGTAAAGTTGTGGTTGTTGCTTCCGAAGTGATAAAGATAAAGTTGATGACCTAGATGAGGAGTATTTCAAAGAAGGAGAAGATGTGAGATGGTCAGTACTATTTCGATCATCCCAACTAAGTACTTAGGAGAATATGAAGGTAATCCGATGGAAGATTATGACGTTGATGATGAGGAAGCCTTTGCGTTCATTCGATATGAAGATGAACATGGTTATTTTCAAAGGCCTTCTGAAAAGCAGAAATCTCATCTGTGTCCACTACACATTACAGCAGTTATGAGTGAGATAAAAATAATAAAGTCCTTATTGATGGAGGAGTGATGACTTTGATTCACTACCCCTTTTAAAAATTTAGTGAACGAGTTCTTTTGGCAAGCGCACCAAAATTATCGCCAAGTAATAACCCACAGTGGAGTGGGATCGTATCCACAGAGATTGGCAAATCCGAGCAGTTTTAATTGATTGATGAATTAGTCAAGCGGATCAATAAGATTGTGAAGTGCAGAATTGTAAATGACATAATTGTAAATGACTAGAATGTAAAGGAAAGCAATAAAGTGCAGAAATGGAAATTGCAGAATGTAAAGTGCTGAATCATAAATGACTTGAATGTAAAATTAAGTGATGAGCGGATAATTTATAAGCTTTTTCGCATTGTTTTTAGGTAATTTTTAGTAGGATTTAGTTACTTTTAGGGATGTTTTCATTAGTTTTTATGCTAAATTCACATTTCTGGAGTTTACTATGAGTTTGTATATTTTTCTGTGATTTCAGGTATTTTCTGGCTGAAATTAAGGGATCTGAGCAAAACTCTGATAAAAGGCTGACAAAGGACTGCTGATGCTGTTGGATTCTGACCTCCCTGCACTCGAAATAGATTTTCTGGAGCTACAGAACTCTAAATGGCGTGCTCTTAACGGCGTTGGAAAGTAGACATCTGTAGCTTTTCAGCAATATATAATAGTCCATACTTTATTCGAGATTAGACGACACAAACTGGTGCTTAACGCCAGCTCCATGCTGCATTCTGGAGTCAAACGCCAGAAACACGTCACAAACCAGAGTTAAACGCCAAAAACACGTTACAACTTGGCGTTTAATTCTAAAAGAAGTCTCTGCACGTGTAAAGCTCAAGCTTAGCCCAAGCACACAGCAAGTGGGCCCCGGAAGTGGATTTCTGCATCAATTACTTATTTCTGTAAACCCTAGTAACTAGTCTAGTATAAATAGGATATTTTACTATTGTATTAAACATCTTTGGTCTCAGTTTTACTCTATTGCTCATCTTAGGAGACTATTGATCACATTTTGGGGGCTGGCCATTCGGCCATGCCTGGACCACTATCACTTATGTATTTTCAACGGTGGAGTTTCTACACACCATAGATTAAGGGTGTGGAGCTCTGCTGTACCTTAAGTCTTAATGCAATTACTACTATTTTCCATTCAATTCAGTTTATTTCTGTTCTAAGATATTCGTTGCACTTCAACATGATGAATGTGATGATCCGTGACACTCATCATCATTCTCACCTATGAACGCGTGACTGACAACCACTTCTGTTCTACCTTAGACTGGGCGCATATCTCTTGGATTCCTTAATCAGAATCTTCGTGGTATAAGCTAGAATTGTTGGCGGTATTCATGAGAATCGGAAAGTCTAAACCTTGTCTGTGGTATTCCGAGTAGGATTCAGGGATTGAATGATTGTGACAAGCTTCAAACTCGCGATTGTTGGGCGTGATGACAAACGCAAAAGAATCAATGGATTCTATTCCGACATGATCGAGAACTGACAGATGATTAGCCGTGCTGTGACAGAGCATTTGGACTATTTTCACTGAGAGGATGGGATGTAGCCATTGACAACGGTGATGCCCTACATACAGCTTGCCATGGAAAGGAGTAAGAAGGATTGAAGGAAGGCAGTAGGAAAGCAGAGATCCAACAGGGACAAAGCATCTCCACACACTTGTCTGAAATTCTCACCAATGATTTACATAAGTATTTCTATCTTTATTTTTTGTTTATTTATTATTGTTATTCGAAAACTCCATAACCATTTATTATCCGCCTAACTGAGATTTACAAGATGACCATAGCTTGCTTCATACCAATAATCTCCGTGGGATCGACCCTTACTCACGTAAGGTATTACTTGGACGACCCAGTGCACTTGCTGGTTAGTTGTGCAGAGTTGTGAAGAAAGTGCTGAGTTAGTAAATGTGCATACCAAGTTGAATGCCGTTGTTGATGGTCACAATTTCGTGCACCAAGTTTTTGGCGCTGTTGCCGGGGATTGTTCGAGTTTGGACAACTGACGGTTCATCTTGTTGCTCAGATTAGGTAATTTTCTTTTCAAAATTTTTTCAAAAATCTTTCAAATTTTTTTCTTTATTTTTGTTTTTCAAAAAAAAAATATATAATTTTTGAAAAAAAAATAAAATATAAAAAATTATAAAAACATAAAAATAAAAAATATTTTGTGTTTCTTGTTTGAGTCTTGAGTTAATTTTTAAGTTTGGTGTCAATTGCATATTTCTAAAAAATTTATGCATTTTTCGAAAATTCATGCTTGGTGTTCTTCATGATCTTCAAGTTGTTCTTGGTAAGTCTTCTTGTTTGATCTTGATGTTTTCTTGTTTTGTGTCTTTTGTTGTTTTTCATGTGCATTTTTGCATTCATAGTGTTTAAGCATTAAAGATTTCTAAGTTTGGTATCTTGTATGTTTTCTTTGCATAAAAAAATTTTCAAAAATATGTTCTTGATGTTCATCATGATCTTCAAAGTGTTCTTGGTATTCATCTTGACATCCATAGTGTTCTTGCATGCATCATGTGTTTTGATCCAAAATTTTCATGTTTTGGATAATTTTTATGTTTTTCTCTCTCCTCATTAAAAATTCAAAAATAAAAAAATACCTTTTCCTTTTTTTCATAAATTTCGAAATTTTGGGTTGACTTAGTCAAAAATTTTTAAAATTAGTTATTTCTTGTTAGTCAAGTCAAAATTTCGATTTTAAAAATCTTATCTTTTTTAAAACTTTTTCAAAAATAAATTCTTTTTCATTTTTTTTACTATTTTTCGAAAATTTAAAAATATTTTTTCAAAATCTTCTTCTTAATTTTATTTCAAATTTTCGAAACTTAACTAACAAGTAATGCGATTGATTCAGAAATTTGAAGTTTGTTACTTTCTCGTTAAGAAATGTTCAATCTTTAAATTCTAGAATCATATCTTTTAGTTTCTTGTTAGTCAAGTAATTCATTTTAATTTTAAAAAGTTAAATCTTTTTCAACCATATATTTTTAATCATATCTTTTTATCATATCTTTTTAAATCATATCTTTTTCAAAAAAAATTTTGATTTCAAAATATCCCTTTCTAACTTCTTATCTTCTTATCTTTTCAAAATTGATTTTCAAATCTTTTTCAACTAACTAATTGACTTTTTGTTTGTTTCTTATCTTTTTCAAAACCACCTAACTACTTTTCCCTCTCTAATTTTTGAAAATTCCTCACCCATTTTTAAAATTATTTTTAATTAATTAATTGTTAAAAATCTTAATTTTAATTTTAATTCTTCTCTTAATTTTCGAAAATTACTAACCCTTTTTCAAAATTAATTTTCGAAAACTTCTCTCCCTCTTCTTCTTCTATTTATTTATTTATTTACTAACACTTCTCTTCTACTCAAGAATTCGCACCTATCTTCCCCCTTGTGTTTGGATTCTTAACTCTTCTCCTTCTCCTATTCCTTTCTTCTTCTACTAACATAAAAGAATCTCTATACTGTGACATAGAGGATTCCTCTTCCTTTTCTGTTCTCTTCTTTCTCATATGAGTAGGAATAAGGAAAAAGGCATTCTTGTTGAAGCTGATTCGGAACCTGAAAGGACTCTGAAGAGAAAACTAAGAGAAGCTAAATTACAACAATCCAGAGACAACCTTACTGAAAGTTTCGAACAAGAAAAGGATATGGCAGCCGAACCTAACAACAATAATGCAAGGAGGATGCTTGGTGACTATACTACACCTACTTCCAAGTTTGATGGAAGAAGCATCTCAATCCCTACCATTGGAGCAAACAATTTTGAGCTGAAACCACAACTAGTTGCTCTAATGCAATAGAACTGCAAGTTCCATGGACTTCCATCAGAAGATCCCTATCAGTTTTTAACTGAGTTCTTGCAGATCTGTGAGATTGTTAAGACTAATGGAGTAGATCCTGAAGTCTACAGGCTCATGCTTTTTCCTTTTGCTGTAAGAGACAGAGCTAGAACATGGTTGGACTCACAACCTAAAGATAGCTTGGACTCCAGGGATAAGCTAGTCACGGCCTTCTTGGCTAAGTTCTTTCCTCCTCACAGTGGATGTTCAGACCTTCAAATAGAAAGATGGTGAATCCTTCTATGAAGCTTGGGAAAGATACAAACAGATGACCAAAAGGTGTCCTCCTGACATGCTTTCAGAGTGGACCATTCTGGATATATTCTATTATGGTCTATCTGAGTTCTCTAAGATGTCACTAGACCATTCTACAGGTGGACCCATTCACCTAAAGAAAATGCCTGCAGAAGCTCAAGAACTCATTGACATGGTTGCAAATAACCAGTTCATGTACACTTCTGAGAGAAATTCTGTGAATAATGGGACGCCTCAGAGAAAGGGAGTTCTTGAAATTGATGCTCTGAATGCAATATTGGCTCAAAACAAAATGTTGACTCAGCAAGTCAACATGATTTCTCAAAGTCTGAATGGATGGCAAAATGCATCCAACAGTACTAAAGAGGCATCTTCTGAAGAAGAAGCTTATGATCCTGAGAACCCTGCAATAGCAGAGGTAAATTACATGGGTGAACCTTATGGAAACACCTATAATTCCTCATGGAAAAATAATCCAAATTTCTCATGGAAGGATCAACAAAAGCCCCAACAAGGCTTTAATAATGGTGGAAGAAACAGGCTCAGCAATAGCAAGCCTTTTCCATCATCTTCTCAGTAACGGACAAAAAATTCTGAGCAGAGTACCTCTAGCTTAGCAAACATAGTTTCTGATCTGTCTAAGACCACTTTAAGTTTCATGAGTGAAACAAGGTCCTCCATTAGAAATTTGGAGGCACAAGTGGGCCAGCTGAGTAAGAAAGTCACTGAAACTCCTCCCAGTACTCTCCCAAGTAATACTGAAGAGAATCCAAAAAGAGAGTGCAAGGCCATTGACATAATCAACATGGCCGAACCTAGAGCGGAAGGAGAGGACGTGAATCCCAATGAGGAAGACCTCATGGGATGTCTCTCAAGCAAGAAGGAGATCCCTATTGAGGACCAAAAGGAATCTGAAGGTCATATAGAGACCATAGAGATCCCATTAAATCTTCTTCTGCCATTCATAAGCTCTGAAGACTATTCTTTCTCTGAAGAGGATGAAGATGTAACTAGAGAGCAAGTTGCTCAATATCTAGGAGCCATCATGAAGCTGAATGCCAAGTTATTTGGTAATGAGAGTTGGGAAGGTGAACCTCCCTTGCTCATTAGTGAACTAGATACATAGGTTTAGCAAACGTTACCTCAAAAGAAACATGATCCTGGTAAATTCTTAATACCCTGTACCATAGGCACCATGACCTTTGAGAAGGCTTTGTGTGACCTAGGGTCAGGCATAAATCTTATGCCACTCTCTGTAATAGAGAAGCTGGGGATCATTGAGGTACATCCTACCACATTCTCATTACAGATGGCAGACAAGTCAGTAAAACAAGCTTATGGATTGGTAGAGGACGTGTTAGTGAAGGTTGAAGGCCTCTACATCCCTGCTGATTTCATAATCTTAGACACTAGGAAGGAGGAGGATGGATGCATCATCCTTAGAAGACCTTTCCTAGCCACAGCAGGAGCTGTGATTGATGTTAACAGAGGAGAATTAGTCCTTCAATTGAATGGGGACTACCTTGTGTTTAGGACCCAAGGCTGTTCTTTTGTATACATGGAGAGGAAGCATAAAAAGCTTCTCTCAAGACAGAGTCAAACAAAGCCCCCACAATCAAACTCTAAGTTTGGTGTTGGAAGGCCACAGCCAAACTCTAAGTTTGGTGTTGAATCCCCACATCCAAACTCTAAATTTGGTGTTGGGAGTCTACAACATTGACCTGATCACCTGTGAGGCTCCATGAGAGCTCACTGTCAAGCTATTGACTTTAAAGAAGTGCTTATTGGGAGGCAACCCAATTTTTATTTATCTAATTTTATTTTTCTTTTATTGTTCTTTTATGTTTTAGTAGGGTCATGATCATGTGGAGTCACAAAATAAATACTAAAATTAAAAACAGAATAAAAAACAGCAGAAGAAAGAGCACACCCTGGAGGAAGGGCTTTCTGGCGTTTAAATGCCAGTAAAGAGCATCTGGCTGGTGTTCAACGCCAGAACAGAGCATGGATCTGGCGTTGAACGCCAGAAACAAGCAGCATCCTAGCGTTTAAACACCAGGAATACACCCTGAGGAGAGCTGGCACTGAACAAGTATGAAACTGGCGTTCAACGCCAGAAACATGCTGCAAATGGGTGTTGAACGCCCAAACAAGCATCAATCTGGTGTTTAAATGCCAGAATTATATGCAGAGGCATTCTACACGCCTAGTTGGTGCAGGGATGATAAATCCTTGACACCTCAAAATCTGTGGATCCCACAGGATCACCTCAGGATCTGTGGACCCCACAGGATCCCCACCTACCTCAACTCACATTCTCTCCTCTTCACACAACCCAATAACACTCTTCCCCAAAAATCCTTCACCAATCACCTCAATTTCTCTTCCCCATCACCTCATCACCACTCACATCCATCCACCCTTCTCCATAAACCCCACCTACCTTCAAAATTCAAAATCTCTTTCCCACCCAAACCCACCCTAAATGGCCGAACCTTAACCCCCTCCGTCCACTATATAAACCCATCCATTCTTCTTTATTTTCACACAACACAACCCTCTCTTCTCCTCCTTGGCCGAAACACATCCCTCTCTCCCTCTCTTCCATATCTTCTTCTTCTTCATCTATTCTTTCTTCTCTTGCTCGAGGGCGAGCAATATTCTAAGTTTGTTGTGGTAAAAGCATAGCTTTTTTGTTTTTCCATAACCATTTATGGCACCTAAGGCCAGAGAAACCTCAAAAAAAAAAAAAAGAAAGAGGAAAGGGAAGACAAAAGCTTCCACCTCTGAGTCATGGGAGATGGAGAGATTCATCTCAAGGGTCCATAGCTCAGTAGTAGATCATTTGACTGCACATTAAGAGAGCATAATGAATTTCCTCATTAAAAAATCCCTGAGATACCTCAGAGGATACATTTTCCTCCACACAATTATTGGGAGCAACTAAGGATAGGAGCACTAAAATCACTAAGGATCAAGCAACAGAGGCAAGGAAGAGACATAAAGGAGCTCAAAATGCACCATTGGTCCTTCAAATGGCGCCACCCTCACTAAGGTGGACTCATTCCTTAACTTCCTTGTTCTTATCTCTCTGTTTTTTTATTTTTATGCTATATGTTTGTCTATGTTTGTGTCTTTACTTCATGATCATTAGTATTTAGTAACTATGTCCAAAGGCTATAAATAATTCCATAAACCCTTCACCTCTCTTAAATGAAAAATGTTTTTAAATACAAAAGAACAAGAAGTACATGTGTTTCGAATTCATCCTTGAAATTAGTTTAATTATATTAATGTGGTGATAATACTTTTTGTTTTCTGAATGATTGTTTTGAAAATAGAAGAGAGAGTAATTAGTTAAGAAGCTTTGAAAAAGAAGAGGGAGAAAGAAGGGTTGAAAAGAGAATAAGATAAGATAAGTAACTAATTAAAAAGATTTGAAAATAAGATAAGATAGAAGATTTGAAAAAGATTTGATTTTAAAAATTTTGAAATTTAAAAGTTAGAAAGAAAAAGTCAACAAGATAAGATAAGAATTGAAAAGATTTGAAAAATATTTGATTTTGAAAATTTTTGAATTTAAAATTTGAAAAAGATTTGATTTTGAAATTTGAAATTGAAACAAGATAAAATAAAGATTTTCAAATAAGTTGAAAAGATAAGATATGGTGAAGATTTGAAAAGTATTTGAAATTTTAAAATTTAAAAGAAAGATAAGATAAGAAAGAATTAAATTAAACGAAAGATATGATAAGATTTGAAAAGTTTTGAAAAAGATAAGATTTGAAATTTAAAATTTAACTTAACTAAAAAGAAAACACCAAATTAAAAATTTTTTGAAATCAAATAGGCAAGATTTTTGAAAATTTGATTAAAGATAAAAGAAATATTTTTGATTTTTTGATTTATTTGAATTAATGAAGAAAGAGAAAAACAACTAAGAGACACCAAACTAAAAATTTTTTAGATCAAAGACACTAGTGTTCTGAGGGTTACCTGAAATTGTACGTCGATCTCGGACGAGATCTTCTGTACTAGTCGAAGCTGTTGTGTCTGACTTGATGATGGTGGCCGGAACCGCCGTGTCCGACTTGTTGGACTTGGTGGTGGAGCTGATTCTTCATCACCGGAGGGTGGTGGTACCTGCAAGGGACTTCAATGCTTAAGTTATCAAGGGTATTAACCAGGTTTTTTGTAGAATCAGCGTGTGAATTATCTTATCTTATCGTTGAGTAGAGTTTATCTTTATCTTTAAGGGAACTGCCTTTATCTTTCTAGGCTTGGGCTGCCTTTAGATTTGGGTCATGTTCCTCTATTTGGGCCTTCTTGGGCCTCTGTAGCGTCTTCACCGTCTTCACCGAGCTTTTTTAGAAGAGATCGGGCAGTCCTGGTCTGAACAGGTCGGTCTACTTGTCGTTAATCAGACCAGGTCGTATAGCTCGACCTTGGGCATTAACAGTGCCCCTGCTTGAGCATGGTCTTCCTCTTTGTGGTCGTGTCTTTTTCGATCTCTTTCTGGGGAAGCCGAGCTTGAGCATTTTGGTTTTGTGGAATTTTGATTTAGTAGCTTTAAATGCAGAACGTTTCTCCTTGTAGCGCACGCGTTTTCACACATCCTTGGGAACGTGTGAGGGTTTTAAATGCCCTTTAATTCATTCCCCGTTTCCTTTGCTTCCCACTCCTAACTTCTTTTCAAACCTTTCAAAGATTTTTTCTTTTCTATTTCTCCTCTTTCTTGCTTCACTACAACTTTCTTCCTTCTTGCGTTTTTGGGCTCGTCTGTGACTTCTCTATTTTTGCTTGCTCCCAAGTTTCTTTAACCATCTTTGCGCTTATCTCGGAGGCGATTGCTAGCGTGGGATTTTGCTGTTTGCTTCCGTCTTCATCACCTTCTTACTATTTAGGTTGGTCTTTTTGTTTTCTTCTTTCTTTTCGCCTTATTTTGTGCTTGAAAAGTTTTGATCTTGCTTGCCTTTGTGCCAGAAAGCTTGAATCTTTTCTTTATTTGTTTTTTGCCTTGATAGCATTCTTAGGGCTTTTTCGATTTGTATGACCTTTCGTGTTTTCCTGCTAGTTAGAGCTTTGACTATTGGTACTATCTCTGGCTGTATTTTCTTGATTTGGAACTTTTGAAATGATGAAATTTGTTTGGTTTTTGAGAAAAGGATGCGGCTTTTGATGATTTTCCCTTTGCATGTCTGGTGTTTGATAGTTTTGCTTTGCTGATAGGCTGAAGGTGATGACTTTGATAGATTTTTCCGTGTTTTTGCTTTATGGAATGTCGCTATCAAAGGGGGGTTTCTTGTTTTGAGAGATATCGAGATGTAGGCAGTAGATTTTTCTAAAACCTTGCTCTGTTACTACATCCAAAGGATGCGCCTGGACCTTGGTGTGAGTCCTGGGGTCTCCTTTCGCTTGTTTGTATGCTTTAGCCTGAGTTATATCCATATTTGTCCGACTTGATTTCTTGATCTATCCGAGTTATTTTGGTTAGTAACCCATTTTTCTTTTTCTTACTATAGGACTAGTTGACCCATGTCTTCTCGCAAAAATATTATTGAGACTTCTTCCAAAGTCCCCGAGGGCATGTCAGACTGGCTGGACTCCCTCGTATTGATGTGTGTCTCTGTGGTAAATGCTGAGTATTGTGTAGAGCTGAGAAAACATCACAAGATTTGTAGTAGCCAGGAGCAGGAGAAAGATTATGAGCTAGTAGCGCCTGATTCTGATAAGAGGGTGTGTTTTCCGACCTCGGTTCAGGGGGAGCGTCCTTTCTTTTATGCCTATGACTATTTTTTTAGTCAACTGAACATTACCTTTCCTTTTACTTCTTTTGAGACCAATTTGTTCTGGTCGTGCAATGTATCTCCAATCCTAACTTCACCCGAATTCGTGGGGCTTCCTTAAGATCTTTCAATTACTGTGTCAAGAGTTGGATGTTAAACCATCCCAAACTCTTTTTCTTTACCTCTTTGTTTTGACTAAGCTTGGGGTGGCTAAGAAGAAGGCTGCTTGGGTATCTTTCCAAGCTACCCAGGGAAAGAAAGTTTTTTCGATGTATGATGAATCTTTTTGGGATTTCAAGAATTACTTCTTCAAAGTCCAAGCAGTTAAAGGAGCCCGGCCTTTCTTTTTGGATGAGAATGGCGAGCCTGCCTTTCCTTTAGAATAGCAAAGGAATGTAGTTGTGTCTAGATATACTTGGGAGATGTTGGACGAAGTTGAGCAAGCCTTTGTAACTGTGTTAGAAGAGAACTGGGGGCAGCCTCCCCATCTTGATACAAAGAAATTTCTAGGAGATCCCTCACTCCTCCGAGCTGAGCTGGGTAGTGGTCAACTTCTTTTGTATCTGTTGTGCTTGTTTATTTTGTCGAGTTTATTTTTTTTCTTTCCAATTTATAACTCTGTTTCTTTGCTGTGTATTTTTAGAGATGATTAAAAATAATGATTCTATGAAGGCCTTCAAGAAGGCGAGGAGGGCTACAGCTGCCCAAAACATCTCGGCCAAGGTAGCTGGGGAAGGATCCTCACAGATCCCCCCTAAGAAGCCGATCTTAAGTACTTCTGGGCCGAGGAGGGTGTTGATTCTCCCAGAACTTTTGGTGCGACTTCTTCTCGTACTACCGGTCCTCCACCAAAGAAGCAAAAGACTGTTGAGCCCTTCAACCTTGATGCCCCTGACTTTGATGCCGTGGGGTTTTTTTATCATTAAATTGCTCCTTATGGTGTCGTGTCTATGGATGATGTCTCCATTCTTCGTCATTTGGATTTCATCACCCGAAATAGCATTAACATGGCGCATATGGGACCGGCTTTGTTTCGGACTGCTCAGGACATTCTGGTTGATCCAATAAAGGATTTTATGAAAGAGGCCAAGTCAGAGTACGATAGGATTAAGGGGTTGAAGGAGGAACTTGAGAAGAAGGTGGCAAAGTTGGAGAAAGAGTTGGAGGGGAAAAGACTCGGGCTACTGCTGCGGTGGCTTCTGCGAACTTGGATGAGGAGATGGCACATAAGCATAAGGATAGCTATATCTTAACTTATGGTGAGATGGTAGAGCTTAGGGAGAAGTTGGACTCTGTTCAGGCTGACTACACTGAGCTCCAAGGCCATCTTGTAGGCAGCGTGAATGCTGTTTATGAGAATTTGAAGGCTCAGGTTCGAGTTCTTGTGCCCGACCTCGACCTCACCCTATTCAGCTTGGACAACATTATAGTAGATGGTAAGATTGTCCCTAATGGCTCGGATGATGATGATGTAGATGTAGACCCTCTTCCTGTGCCATCTGCCAAAGCCTCTGCTGCCCCGGCTTCTTCAACACCTACTACTGAGGTCGGCCGTCCCGAGTTGGACCCTGATGTTCAGATCCTGAACAGGCCGGATGGAACCATTGATGCTGTTCCACTTGCGACCCATCCTCCTTCGCTCCGAGATGCTGCCACTGAAGAATCTTTACATCCTTTGTAGTTTCTGTTTTGTTTTTGTATCCTTTAATGGCCCAACTTGTGGGTCTTTGAACTTCTATTTTGTAACTGTGCCCTGATGTGGCTTTGACACTGCTGGTTACTTCTGTTAGCAACTTTTATTTAAGAAAAACAAAAAAACGCTTTTTTGACTCTTAAGGCCGATTTTCGAAGAGCCTTCTGAGACTTGATTTATAGTAGCTTTGTTTTCTCATGATATGTTTGCTTGTAGTCTTCTGGCACTTCTGGGAATCTTTAGAGTGTTGGAGTCTTGTTGTCCGACCTCTTTGGATTGCCTTTGTGTTTGTCTATTTGTTGTTTTAATCGAAGCGACCTTTGAGGCTGGCTTCATTCGACTTGTTCTTTTTAGTATTCTCATAGAACACTTGTAAATTGACTTCAGCAAGGCCGTGGCCTTTCGGGTCGAGTTCTATCTCTTCTAGCGCACGCCTTCTGTTGGTCGTCTTCCCTCATCCAACCTTCTTTGAGTTTAGCAATCCCTTTTTGACTGGACCTCGCCAGATCTTCTTTTCATGGATTCGCTTTTATAACTCTGTCGCTTGGAATTAGCTTAGGCCGACTTCTTCATATTGGTCCGCCTAAGTTATTTCTAGTAATCCATTTTATTTGGACCTTGTCAGGTCTCTTTTTATGGATTACTTTTATAACTTTTTGTAGCTTTGTCGGGCCGATTTCGTTATGTCGGTTCATTCTAAGTTATTTCTAGTAATCCATTTTATTTGGACCTTGTCAGGTCTCTTTTTATGGATTACTTTTATAACTTTTTGTAGCTTTGTCGGGCCGACTTCATCATGTCGGTCCCTTCTAAGTTATTTCTAGTAATCCATTTTGTTTGGACCTTGTCAGGTCTCTTTTTATGGATTACTTTTATAACTTTTTGTAGCTTTGTCGGGCCGACTTCATTATGTCGGTCCCTTCTAAGTTATTTCTTGTACTCCATTTTCAGGGCTGGCCAGGCCTCTTTTCTATGGGTTACTTTTTATAACTTTTCGTCGCTTTGATCTGGTCTGAATTTTTTTATGTCGGTCCATTCTAAGTTATTTCTAGCAATCCATTTTTTGTTTCAGACCTCGTCAGGTCTCTATTCATGGATTGCTTTTTATAACTTCTTGCATTTATTCTGTTTATGTCGCTATTCATCTTGCCAATTTTTGATCCTCGCTTGGCCTGACTTTTTGATGAATTAGGTTTTCATCTTCGTCGACCTTATCGTGATCGAGCATTGAATTTAGTTTTCACTTTTGTCGATCTGTAGCTTTATAATCGGGCGATGAATTTTTGCGTTTTCAGATTAATGCATCTTGATAAAGAGAATTTGTAGAAAATTTGAAAAAAACTTCATTCGAAAATAGAAAATATGCAAATATATACATGTGGGTGCTCACCCTTCTTAGGTCAGGTAATTTTACAGATCTTGGCTTGGCGCCTTATTAAAAAACCTTTTTCAGGAAAAAGAGTGCACCTTTGTCCTAAGATCTTTTTTATCACCTTTTAACTATAATACCTTCTTAGGTTACAGGTGTGCCATGCTCTTGGTAGCTCTCGCCCTTCGAGCTCGGACACTTTGTAGTAGCCTTTTCCCAGTACCTCTGTGACTCGGTAAGGTCCTTTCCAGTTAGCCGCTAGCTTTCCTTCTCCGGGTTGACTTGTTCCAATATTATTTCGGATTAGGATAAGGTCATTGTTGGTGAAGCTTCGCTGCACTTCCTTTCGATTGTATCTTAAGGCCACGCGGCGTTTTAGTGCTTCTTCTCTGATCCGAGCTCTTTCTCGGACTTATGAGAGTAGGTCGAGCTCTTCCTTTTGAAGTTGGGAGTTAGCTTCTTCACTATAGAGGATCGTTCTAGGAGATCCTTCTTTAACTTCCACCGGTATCATTGCCTTCATTACATAAGCCAATTGGAAAGGTGATTCCTTTGTGGTGGAGTGTGGAGTTGTCCGATATGCCCTTAGGACTTGTGGGAGCTTGTCAGCCCAGGCTCCCTTTGCGTCATGTAGCCTCCGTTTTAACCCGGCTAGTATGACTTTATTGGCAGCTTCTACTTGTCCATTAGCCTGTGGGTGTTCGATGGATGTGAATTGGTGCTTTATCTTAAGGTCGGCTACCAACTTTCTAAAGCCTGCATCTATGAATTGAGTGCCATTGGCTATAGGAATTTCTGACTTCTTTGGGCAGTGGCATTGGCTAGGGGCTCTGCCTCAATCTATTTTGTGAAATAAGCTACCCCTACAATGAGGAACTTGACCTGTCCCAATTCTTGGGGGAAAGGGCCCGAGGAGGTCAAGTCCCCACTTTGCAAATGGCCAAGGTGATGTTACGCTGATGAGTTCATCTAGTGGGGCGATGTGGAAGTTAGTAAGCTTCTGACATGGTGGACATGTCTTAACGAACTCATTGGCTTCTTTTTGTAAAGTCGGCCAAAAGAATCCGGCTCGGAGTACTTTCTTCGCAAGAGCTCGTGCTCCGAGATGATTGCCACATGTGCCACTGTGTATTTCTTCTAAGACCTCTTTTGTGTTAGAGGCCGGCACACATTTTTGTAGAGGTGTCGAAATCCCTCTCTTGTATAGGATGTTGTTTATGATGGTGTAATACTGTGCCTCCCGCTTTAACCTCTTTGCCTCCTTTTTATCTGTAGGGAGTATCTCTGATTTGAGGTGGCTGATTGTGGGAGTCATCCACCCTTGATCCTTACCTGATATAGCTAGGACCTTTTCTTCCTCCGTGATTGATGGATTTTGCAATATTTCCTTGATGAGGCTCCTATTATTGCCCCCTGGTTTGGTGCTGGCTAATTTTGAGAGTGCGTCAGCTCGGGCATTTTGTTCCCGAGGTATATGCCGGATCTCGTATTCTTTGAATTGTCCGAGTTGTTCCCTGGTTTTGTCCAAGTAGTTTTTGATGGTAGGGTCTTTGGCTTGGTAGGTCCTTGCTATTTGTGAGGTGATGACCTGTGAGTCGCTGAAGATGATAAGTTTTTGGGCTCTAACCACTTTAGCCAGCTTCAAACCAGCCAATAGCGCCTCATACTCAGCCTGGTTATTGGAAGCAGGGAACTCAAACCTCAGGGAGAGTTCGATTTGGGTTCCCTGATTACTTTCTATTATCACGCCTTCTCTGCTCCCGGTTTTATTGGAAGAGCCGTTCACGTAAAGATTCCAATTTGTAGGGATTTCTGGGGTGTCAGTGTACTCTGCAATGAAGTCAGCCAGATACTGTGATTTGATGGCTGTCTGAGCTTTATATTGGAGGTCAAATTCGGACAACTCGACTGCCCACTGTAGGTTTCTTCCCGCAAAATCTGTTTTCTGTAGAATGCCTTTTATGGGCTTGTTGGTCCTAACTTTAATTGTGTAAGCCTGGAAGTATGGGCGAAGTCGTCGGGAGGTTAATATGAGAGCATAGGCGAACTTCTCTATTTTTTGATAGTTCAGCTCGGACCCTTGTAGCACCTTGCTGATGAAATATATAGGTTGTTGTCCACTTTTGTCCTCTCTGACTAGTGCTGAAGCTACTTCCCGGCTTACTAGTGATGACATGTCATCATGTCATGTTTTTCTATGCTTTTTCATACAAAAATTTGATGATTAGGGCTTAAATATTGCATTCTTTTGTGCTTAAATGGTATATTTCTTTGATCTTTTGATTTTATAAATTTTTGTAGGAAATAAGTAGAAAAGGAAGCAAAATAGCACAAAATAAGCTAAAAAAAAAAAGAGAAAATTTGGGGCACACTTTGAAGTTTGAGCACGCTTTGGAACTTTAGGCCACGCTTTTAAAAGCGTGGCCATGACCATGGAGCCTTGACATTAGCATCATGAATGATCATGCATGCATGCATTTAATGACCGCACCAATAATGAAAGCATGCATGAAATACATGAAACGTTAATTAATTAAGCAAATAAATGCCATGGCCAATGAAAGCATGCAAACTTTAATTTCTAATGCAATTAACGTTAATACACTAAGCATTATTAATTAAAGCCATGCATTGCAATTGGCAAATGAGTGCTTTAATGTTAATGCATTAAGCTTTATTAAAGTAAATGCAAGCATGCATGTAACGTTGCAATATGAAGCAAGGGAGCGTCCAAGTAAGCCAAAGCTAGTAGCGCTGCGTTGGCTTTAATAACCGAGCGCTACATCATTGATAGGCAGGGACGGACCAGAAAATTTTAGAAGTGGGGGCAAAAATATCTAACTAATTAACTTGTCATTTTAAACTTAAAATATCTTAATTAAATTTTAAATAACTTGTCATTCTAACTAACTTTATTTTTATTTATTTTTATACACATTCAATAAGAAAAAGAGTAAATTAGTTGACATGTTAGCGCTTATTGATACGCTAGTATTTATAATTTGAAACTAGATTTATATATAAATAGTAAATACCAAAAAAAACCGAATATATAAAAAGTATGTTTATATAAAATAATAGAAACTTAATTTATAATTATTTTTCTTTTTTTAAATAATTACATTTTTTATATATTTTTAATTTAATTTTGATATACTATCTTATTAAAGATTTTATGTATCTATTTAATTATGTATTATAATTAAAAAATATAATTTTTTATATTTATCACCTAAATAGTTATCTAAAAGAATAAATTTAATTAAATGACTATGTAAAAAAATATACATATTTTAACATATCAAAATTAACTTCTATATTTTTAAATAATTGTTCTACTACTCATTATAATTTTCAAATATTAATTACCACCCATTGAATTAAAAAATTTATTTATTATAATATTTATGACATAAAATACTTTTTAATCTAAAATAGTTGTTGCAAGCAAGATTATTTAAGAGATAAAATTAAAAAGTATTATATAATTTTAAAATAAAAAATATTTATTAATAAATAGATATTATTTTTTCTTATTTCAACTAATTTTTGAAAAAAAAATTAATAATTTTACTTATATTTAAAAAACTGAATTTTAGTTTGGTAATTAACTAATTAATAAATTTTAAAAATTATATTAACATTATTCATTAATTTTTTATTGAGTAAATTTATTTACTTATTTTTTATTTTTATATTAAATCAAATTTAATAAAATAAATATTGTTACATATTTAATTTAATAAAAAATTATTTTTAACATAATTCTCAAGACAATTTTATAAATTTTTGTAGGGGTAAAAAATATAATTATATTAAGAATATATATATATATATATATATATATATATATATATATTTATATAGAATTATTTTTTTTTAGTAGGGGCAAGTGCCCCCCTCCTGTATAGCCTGGGTCCGTCCCTGTTGATAGGCAAAGGAAAAGCAACGCGCACCAAGGGAGCCAAAGAAGGAAGGCATCAATGCTAAAAAAGAGAGCGCTAAGTTAACTTAGTTAACTTTATCGTGGGGCTCAGCAACGAAAATCATGGTGCAGCACACAAAATACATTGACCAAGGCTCGAACCAAGCACATATGGGAGCTCTCTCCAAATCAAAAGAGGCACTGCGCTTTCTCTTTTAACTGAGCGCTACAATTGAACATTGCACGAGCCTGGAACTAGCAATATTGAATGCTGCGCTGCCTTAGTTAACCGAGCACTCCCCTGGAAGGTTCTCACACACCAAACCAACTTGAACCAAGAAACCTTGACCCATGCCTCCAAACCAATTAAACCAAGGCCATCCGGATCCACTCTTCTTTAAATCCAAAGCAAGCAAAGCCCATTATCATCACTCAAAGGCACAAGATATAGTTAGAATAGGAATTTCATTTAATTGTAACTTGTTTTTAATTTCATTTTCATTTTCATTTTCATTTTTTGTAAAAAGCCTATATAAGACATCATTTTCATTTTTGTAGGAGGCTAGCTCCAATAGGGAGTAGTGGGAGTAGAATAGAGAGCTCTCTTTTAATTTTCCTTTTTTGAATTTGAAGGATTGGAGATCAAATCTGAGATTATTTTCTGTTTTCATTTTACTTTCCTCTGCAACTTCTACTTTCTTTCTGATTTTGATTTTGGAACTCTAATTGGAGAATTCTCTTGGATCTCTCCATCATTGAGTTTTCCCTTTGATTTCCTTGTTTCTAATTTTGTGAATTAAAGATTTGATCTCAATTGTCTCTTTGAATTTTATACTCAAGCAAGTTCTCAGTTCTGTTTTAGTTCTTATGCAAATCTACACTTCTGTTTAGATCCTTTGCAATTCTCTTCATCTCTTAATTCTCTGATTTACCGCACTTTACATTTTCAGTTCTATTTGAATCCCAGCACCCAATTTCCTTTATTCTTCCTACAATTTAAATTTTCAGTTGCTTGATCTATTGCTTTCTTTAATTTCCGGCACCCACTCCCCTTTACATTCACTGCAATTTACATTTCTTGTCATTTAAGTTTTTGCAATTTATATTTCTTGCTCTTTAAGTTTCTGTCCAATTTACTTTCTGCACTTTAAATCTTTTTGTCATTTACTTTCTGCAGCATCAATTATCACTCACCAATGTTAGCTTGACTAAACTAATCACCCACTATAGTTGCTTGATCCATCAATCCCTATGGGATCGACCTCACTCTAAGTGAGTTCAACTATTTGATGGGACCCGGTACACTTGCCGGTGAGTTTTGTGTTGGATATCGTTTTCCGTACGTCACCTATTGCAAGGTATAATATGAGTGCTTCTCCTTCCCATGGTCGGGTAAGGATGGGTGGTTGTCCCATGAATCTTTTGAAATCCTGGAAAGCTTGCTCGCACTCTAGTGTCCATTCGAACTTCTTTCCTTTCCTTAGTGTGGTGTAGAAGGGGAGAGATCTTATGGCTGATCCGGCTAGAAATCTGGACAAGGCTGCCAGTCGCCCGTTGAGCTGTTGCACTTCCTTGACACAGGTTGGGCTTTTTATATCGAGTATGGCCCAGCACTTGTCCGAGTTTGCTTCGATTCCTCTTTATGTGAGCATGAAACCCAAGAATTTTTCATCTTCTACTACGAAGGTGCATTTTACAGGGTTAAGTCGCATGCCATGTTTTCTTATGGTATTGAATACTTGGGCGAGATGGGAAAGTAAACGATTCCTCGCTTTTTGTTTTTACTAACATGTCATCCACATATACCTCCATGAGTTTCCCGATATGGTCTGCAAAGACTTTATTCATTAATCTTTGATAGGTGGCTCCTGCATTTTTGAGTCCGAACGGTATGACGATGTAGCAGTAGTTTGCTTTCAGAGTTAAGAATGAGGTTTTTTCTTGATCAGGTGAGTACATCAAAATTTGATTGTATCCCAAATAGGCGTCCATGAACGAGAGGTATTTGTATCCGGAGAAGGCGTCCACCAGAGCGTCGATTATTGGGAGTGGATAAGGATCTTTTGGGCAAGCTTTATTGAGATCGGTGTAATATGTGCACTGATGACAAGTCATCTTATGCTAGCTTTGTAAGCATTTTTCACTTGTTTCATTAGGTTTTATGTACTTTCTTGCATTATAAGTAAGTGATTTGGAGTGGATTTGCATGGTTATGTCAATTTAATCAACCATCAATTATTTGCCACAAAATCACGAGGTTTAAGCTAGAATTAGTTGGTTTTTGAATGATTTAGAAATCTTGTGAATTTGGTAATGCTTTGATTGGTTGTTTTGATTACTTGTAGGTGAAGAAATGATGAAAAAAAAGGAAAAGGGAATCTTAGAGCATGCTTTGGACCTTAGGCCACGCTTTGAAAAGCGTGACTGTTCTTAGGGTTACCTGAAACTATAGGTCGATGTCGGATGAGATCTTCTGTAGTGGTCGGAGTTGCTGTGTCCGACTTGTTGGACTTGGTGGCGGTGCTGATTCTTTCGTCCCTGGAGGGTGGGGGGTACCTGCAAGGGACTCCGATGCTTAAGTTAGCAAGGGTATTAAACAGGTATTGAGTAGAATCAGAGTATGAGTTATACCTGGGTGCTCCAGTATATTTATAATGGTGTAGAATGACCTTTGCAGATAAGATAAGTTAGTTATCTTTATCTTTATCTTTATCTTTCATGGGAACCGCCCTTATCTTTATAGGCTTGGGCTGCCTTTGGATTGGGGTCATGTTCCTCTATTTGGGACCTTTATTGGGCTTTTCTGTGACTTGGCCGAGCTCTTTGAGAAGAGGTCGGGTCATCCTGACCTGAAGAGGTCGGTCGCTTTGTTTGTAGAACATCCCGGGTCGGACAGCTCGACCCAGGGTATGAACAGTGCCCCTGCTCGAGTTCGGTCTTCCTTTTGAGGTTGAATCTTTAGTTTTAAGACTTTTTGATCCTTCTCGGGTGAAGCTGAACTCAAGCATTTCGTCGCTTTTGTCTTTGTAGGTTCCCTTTTTGAATGCAGAACATTTTGCTTCCTTTGAAAACGTGCGCTTTTGGATTAACGTCCTGGCCTTGCGAATGTGCGAGGGTTTTTAATGCCCCATTAATTGGTTTTTGATGCTCTGTTTCTCTTGGCTTTTATTGTGACTTCCCTTTTTTTCCTCTCCTTCTGTTTTCTTTTGAAAACTTACGTTTCTTGGTGTTTCTTCTTGCAACGTTTGTTCGGCAATCGTAAGTGCTTTCGACGGCGATTTCTAGCCTCCTTGTCTTCAACCTTCTTGCGTATTCTTCTCCTTTCTCAGGTTGGTTTTGTTTTCCCTTCACCGTTTATTTCTACTGTGTTGTGTTTGATTTTGAAGCTTTGATTTTAACTGAGTGCATGTTGGAAAGCTTGAATTTTTATCGCGTCTGGTTTGTTACTGTGATGCATGCTTTTTTCCTTTTGACCTTACATATGCTTCTGAGTGTATTTTCCTGGTTTGGATCTTTAGGGCTTTGTAGCCTTTTCTTTTGGCGGCTCGTTTGATCTTATTCGCATTTGTTTTTCTTGGAAATGGTTTCTGTTGAGACATTAGTCTTGTAGATTTTCCTGAATCTTTATTCCCTGATTGCCTCCAAAGGATGCCCCTGGACCTTGGGTTGTGTCCTGGGGTTTTCCTTTTTATCTGCTGTACTGTGCTGGATTGTGCTGTCCGACTTGTTTTGATTTCGTCTGGGATGTTTTTACCTTTTTAGTAATCCAATCTTTTTCTTGTTTGTAGGACTAGTTGGCCATGTCTTCCCGAAAAAATATTGTCGAGGCATCTCATAAGGTTCCCGAAGGGATGTCTGATTGGCTGGACTCTCCTGTCTTCCTGTGTGGTTCTTTAGCCGATTCTGAATTTTGTGTGACACTTAGAAGCCATCATCGTGTCTGTAGTAGTGAGGATCAGGAGAGCAATTACGAGTTTGTAGCACCCGATTCTGGTGATAGAGTTTGCTTCCCAGTCCTGACCCAGAGGGAGCGTCCCTTCTTCTATGCTTATGACTTTTTTTTAGCCAAATGAACATCACCCTTCCTTTTACCTCTTTTGAAACTGACCTGTTATGGTCTTGTAACGTAGCCCCTTCATAGCTCCATCTGAATTCATGGGGTTTCATCAAGATTTTTCAGCTTGTTTGTCAAGAATTTGATGTTACACCTTCTCAAACTATTTTTCTATATCTTTTCGTGTTGACCAAGCCTGGGACTACCAAGAAGAAAGCTTCTTGAATTTCTTTTAGGTCTGCCCAGGGGCATAAGGTTTTTTTCCATGTATGACGAATCTTTTTGGGATTTTAAGAATTACTTCTTTAAGGTCCAGGCTGTTGAAGGAGCCCGACCTTTCTTTTTGGATGAAAATAATGAACCCTGCTTTCCCTTAGAGTGACAGAGGAACATAGTGGTATCCCGATATACTTGGGAGATGTTGGACGAGGTCAAGCAGGCCTTTATGAATGTTTTGGAGTATATTTGGGGGGAACCTCCTCATTTGGATACTAAAAAATCTTTGGGAGACCCATCCCTTATTCGAACTGCTTTGGGTATTGATTTGATATATTTTGTTTCTTGTTTTTCTCCTACTTTCTTTCCCGTATGATAAATTGTTGTTTTCCATTTTTCAGAGATGGCCAAGAATAATGATGCAATGAAGGCCTTCAAGAAGGCGAGGAAAGCTACTGCAGCACAAAACACCTCGGCCTGTGTAGATGGGGAAGGAACTTCTCAAGTTCCTTTGAAGCCGTCTGTGCCGAGCTCTCTTGGTCCGAGGAAAATGATCCCTACACCTCGGGTCCATTTAGTGGATCCCCCACAATCTTCTACTGCTACTGTGGTTTCTTCTTTGGCCGTCCCTCCTCCTAAAAAACCTCGAACTATTGAACCTTTCAATCTGGACACCCCAGATTTTGACCCTATTGGCTTTGTGGACCAGCAGATCGCACCTTATGGTGCCCTCTCAATGAATGATGTATCTCTCCTTCATCACTTAGATTTTATAACTCGAAGTAGTGTTAAGATGGCTCATATGGGAGCTGCTTTGTATCGAAATGCCCAAAATCTACCTCTGCATGATACCAAAGCCTTTATGGAGGAAGCTAAGCAAGATTTTGATCGGATGAAGGGTCTAAAGGAGGAGTTTGAAGTGGAGGTGACTAAACTGAAGAAGGAGATAGAAGGGGAGAAGGCCAGCTCTCTTGCCCTGGTGGCCTCTGTGCGGTTGGCTGAGGATATGGCATTGAAGCATAAAGAAAGCTATGTCATGTCCTACCGAGAAGTGATGCATCTTTGGGAGGAGCTATAGTCGGCCCGGGTTGATTATTCTGAGCTCCAGGGTCACCTTGTGGGCAGCGTACCTGCTGCTTATGAGAACCTGAAGGAGCAGGTTCGGGTTATCGCCCCGGAAGCTGACCTTGCTTTATTTAGTTTGGATAATATTGTGAAGGATGGCAAGATCATTTCCGAGGACCCTGATGATGATGATGTTGAGCCTCCCTCTGAGCCTATCGCTAAAGCTTCTGTCGTGTCGGCTTCTTCAACTCCTGCTTGTTCCGTAGCCGATCCTGATTGCCAGATATTGAATCAGGTTGACAGGATAGTGGACGCAGTGTCTCTCCAGACTCGCCCTTCTTCACCACGTGCTGATGCTGCCGAGAAGCCTTCTGGTGCTTGATTGATTTCTGTAATTACTTTGTGTAGATAGCCCGGTTTGTGGGCGTTTGAACTCTTACTTTGTTGACTTTTGACACCTTTTTAGTTGCTGGTTGATAAACCACTATTTTATGGTTTACAATGTGTTTAATTGTGTGGTTTTATCATGGTCTTTACCCACTTATTCATATAATTAGCATGCATTTATATTTCCTTCCTAAAATTATTACATGATTGAAAACATGCTTCTTTGGTCTTAATTTAGCTAATCTTAATCCTCTCTTATTACCATTTGATGCCTTGATCTGTGTGTTAAGTGTTTCAGGCTTTATAGGGCATGGATGAGTGAGAGATTGGGAAGGAAGCTTGCAAAAATGGAAGGAACACAAGAAATTGAGGAGATGACCAGCGAGAAATGACGCGTACGTGTCAGCGACGCGACCGCGCGGAAGAAAGGAATTCGCAGTGACGCAGTCGCGTGGCTCACGCGACCGCGCGGATTGGAAAAGCATAAGTGACGCGGAAGCGTGGACGACGCGAACGCGTGGTAGGGAAAAACGTGAATGACGTGTCCGCATGGATGACGCGATCGCGTGACGTGCGCGATCTACAGAATTACAAAAGTCGCTGGCAGAGATTCTGGGCCGTATTTCAACCCAGTTTTCGGCCCAGAAACACAGATTAAAGTCAGGAAACTTGCAGAGACTCAAGAGGCTCTGATAATTTCATAATTTTAGGATTAGATGTAGTTTTTAGAGAGAGAGGTTCTCTCCTCTCTCTTAGGATTAGGATTAGGATTTTTATTAGGATTATGAATATTTCTTCTGCATCTCAGGTTCAATATTCTTTGTATTTATTTATTTTCAATGTTCCATGTTTGGATTGATTTTCTTATTTAAATACAATTTGAGATATTTTCAGATCTATGATTTGTTTCTTTTATTTATGATATAAATAATTTAGATTTTTCTACCTTTTGGCTTTGGTTGATTAATTGGTAACTCTTGAGTTATCAAACTCATTGTTGATTGAAAATTGGAATTCTTCAAGAATTGATTCGAGATCCAATAACTCTGACTTTTCCCAAGGAAAGACTGGGACTTGAGGATTCGAATTAATTCATTCACTTGACTTACCTTCGTAGATAGAGGTTAACAAAGTGGGAGAAAAATCCAACTCTCATCACAATTGATAAGGATAACTAGGATAGGACTTCCAGTTCTTGTACCTCTCCAAAGGTTTATTTTCCAGTTATTATTATTATTTTATTTTACTTGTCATTCAACTAACCTTTTACCTTAATCCAAAATCCCAAAACACACTTTTTCATAACCAATAATAAGAACATACCTCCCTGCAATTCCTTGAGAAGACGACTCGAGGTTTAAATACTCGGTTATTAATTTTAAAGGGGTTTGTTACTTGTGACAACCAAAACTTTTGTACGAAGGGATTTCTGTTAGTTTAGAAGCTATATCTACAACGCGAATATTTTTATAAATTCTTTACTAGCAAAAATCCTAACGTCAAAATGGCGCTGTTGCTGGGGAATTGCAAACGTGTGCCTTATTATTGGTTATTGTAAATATTTTTCAAAAAAAAAATCATATCTTTTTCAAAATCCTATCTTATCTTTTTCAAAATCTTATCTTTTTCAAAATATTTTCTTTTTGTTAGTTTTTGTTTCTATTTTTTCTACTACTATGAATTCTCACCCCTCTGGCTTCAAGTTTGATTCCAATGTTATTGTTAGGAATGGACACTATAATGAGAACATGAATATGCATCAAGGTCAAAGCAATCAAAGATGGACGGAGCCAAGAGGATCTGATCAACCCTTTAGGCAACAACACCTTCCAAGATATCATGGACGAAGACCATTCTGCAATGCATACCAAAATGATAGATATCCTCAACATGACTTTGGACCACCATACTCACAAGCCTCTTTCCACCAAACACCTCCATATGACCCTAATCCTTATCCACCACACCAACCACCCTACGAGCCATACTTAGAACCACCACCTCAATATTCACCATCTTCATATCCTTATCAAGATGAACCACCTTCCTACCATGAACCCTTTCTCCTAACAAATGAACCCTCCTATCCACCCCAAACCTCCATGGAGAAAGCATTTACCGATCTAAACTCCACTATACAAGCTCTTGCCACCCGCATCAGACCATCAAATATCTTCAACAATCAACCCTCAAGCTCCAATGCACTTCCATCTCAACCGCATAATAATCCACCCATCCCATCACCACCATCCATGAAAGAGCAACCACATCTATCAATCCAAGAGTAAGATGATCCCAATTATGCTATTGATATGGAACAAGAGAGAGAGGATCGTCTTCGCGAATCTATACTTCATAAGGAGCTAGAGGAGGCACTAAAGGTGAAAGTAGAAGAGACCCTTGAAGGTGAAGGAGTAAATGAACGGAGTTGTCATGGAAAGGTAATCGTCAAGGAGGAACAAGAGTCAAGGGATCATTTCAAGGAAACAACAGATCAATTTCATGCAACCCTTCATCAAGTGGAGCAAGCAATAAATCAATTATCTTCCAGACGTTCAGACATCCAACAAACTCCCATGGCCCATGTGGAGAATCCAATGAAGAACGTAGCATGAAGGAGACACTAGAGACTCCAGTGGACAATAAGGAGCAAGACTTTATACTGGAACACATGGAGAAAGCCATAATAGTTGCAGAAGAAGAAGTGGTTGAAGATTTAGAAGATGCAGAACCTCCACAGGAACCTCAAGTCACAGAACCCTCTTCTAAGGAGTTTGAATTTATTATTGAAGAAGGTGTACAACCTCCAAGGCATGTCATGACAGAAGACTTGGAAGAGGTTAATCAAGAGATGGAGATTCAAGAAGAAGAAGCACAACCTCCCATGCCCTTGGAAAGCAATGAAGAGGAGATTGAATTGGAAGAAAGCTACCAAGAGGAAGAGGTTGAAATTGAAGAAGCTTGCAAAGAGGTGGTAATTATTAGAGAAGAGCACAAGGGAGTGGAGTTTGCAATTTCATTAAAAATACCTCCCCCTAAGTTGCCATCATCCTTCACAACATTCAAGCGGGTAAAATTCATATCCCTTAGCTTTCTAATTCCACTTGAATATGGGCTACTGGAGACAGATGGTCAACTTAGAGCTCTTTGTGACATTAAGAGTAAGCGGAAGATGGCCAGTGGAATAGCTCGACCCATGGCATGAATAGTACCCCTGCTTGAGTTCGATCTTTTTTAAAGGACGAGTCCTTTAGACCTCGATCTTTTTCGAAGAAGCCGAGCTCGAGAATTTGGATTTGTTTTTGTAGAACTTCGATCTGGTAGCTTTAAATGCGGAACGTTTTCTCCTTGTAGCGCACGTTTTTGCACTGCCTTGGGAACGTGTGGGGGTTTTAACTGATCGTTAACCTCCCTCCTCGCCGTTTCCTTTGCTTCCCTCTAAGTCTTTCATTTTGAATTTTTCCAAAAGACTTTCGCCCTTCAGTTTCTTCTTTACTTGCTCACCGTGACTCCACTTTTAACCTTCTGTACTTGCATTCTCTGGCTTGTTTGTGACTTCCCAGGTTTTACGTCTTCACGATTGTTGGGTGTGGGTTCGTTCGTTTACTTCCATCTTCCATGCTTTCTCACTTTTATAGGTTGGTCTTTCTTTCTCTCTTTTCCGTGCTCGTTCCATGTTTGAAAAGTTTAGATCTTGGTGTTGTGTATAGAAAGCTTAAATCTTTTCTGTATTTGTCACATATTTTGATCAGATGTGCATTTTGGGGGCTTCTATGGCTTTTCTGTTTCCTGCTAGTTAGGGTTTTGCCTGTTGATCTTATCTCTAATTCGCGCCTTTCGATGATTTCCCTGTTTGATTCTGAGAAAGGTTGCTCCTTTTGATGATTTCTTGCACGGTCTGTTTGATGGTTTGCTTTGTCTTGTGCCTCTTATCTGTTGTCAATGTTGATGGTTTCTTTGAGTCTTGAAAGAACCCTTTGCTGATAAATTTGTGAAAAAGCTCGTAGTTTTTTTATGGTTTTGCTGTGACTTTGTAACTTTTCTTTGTGGAGTGTCGCTGTCAAAGGAGAGTTGTTTTCCAGTTTGAAGGGTGTCGAGACGTAAGTTTCAGTCCTTACTTCATTGCTGCCTTCAAAGGGTGCCCCTGGACTTTTTTGGTGTGAGTCTTGGGGTTCCCCTTGTACCGCTGAGTCTGCTACTTGATGTTTAATTTTGCTATCTGATTTGTTACTTTATTTACCTGAGTTGTGTTGGTAGTAATCCTGTTTTTTCTTTTTCTTGTTGTAGGACTAGTTGATCTCATGTCTTCTCGCAAAAATATTGTCGAGACATCCTCCTAGGTCCCTGATGGCATGGCCGACTGGGTGGATTCTATGGTTCTTATGTGTATTTCCCTGGTTGATTCTGAATTTTGTGAGCAGCTTAGAAAGTTTCATAGGATTTGCAGTAATGGCAGTGATGAAAAAAATTATGAGCTTGTATGCCCTACTTCTGAAGAGAGAGTTTGTGTTTCTACTCGGGTTGTTAGAGACCGTCCCTTTTTCTATGCATACGACTCCTTTTTTAGTCAAATGAATATCACTCTTCCTTTCATTCTATTCGAGACCAACCTTTTGTGGTCTTGTAACGTAGCCCCATCCCAACTCCACCTCAATTCTTGGGGTTTTATAAAGATTTTTCAATTATTGTGCCGTGAATTAGGTGTCCAGCCATCTCAAACTCTCTTTCTTTACCTTTTTGTTTTGACCAAACCTGGGATTTCTGCCAAAAAAAAGCTTTCTGGGTTTCTTTTCGGTCTGCCCAAGGAAAGAAGGTATTTTCAATGTATGATGAGTCTTTCCGAGACTTCAAAAATTATTTCTTTAAGGTCCGAGCTGTTGAAGGAGTTCGGCCCTTTTTTCTAGATGAGAATGATGAGCCAGCCTTTCCTTTAGAGTGGCAAAAGAATGTTGTGGTGTCGAGGTATTCATGGGAGATGTTGGACGAGGTCGAACAGGCCTTTGTTAGTGTGTTGGAGGAGAAATGGGGACAACCTCCTTATCTTGATACTAAAAAGTTTTCAGAGGATCCCTTGCTTCTTCGGGCTGAGCTTGGCAGTGACCGATTTCTTTCCTGTGTTGCTTTGTTTGTTTCTTGTTGATTTCTTTTCCCATTCATACCTTGGTTTTTTGCTGTGTATTTTCAGAGATGATTAAAAACAATGACTCCTTGAAGGTATTTAAGAAGGCGGGAAAAGCTACAGCTGCTCTGAACATCTCGGTGAAGGTTGGGGGGAGTCGATCTTCTCAGGTTCCTCCTAAGAAGCCCATCTCGGACACGTCTGGGCTGAGAAGGGTTGTTCCTACTCCTTCAGTTCATTCGGTTGTTCCTCCTCGAAGTGCTGCTACTACCTCTCTCACACTACTGGTCCGTCGCCAAAAAACAGAAGACCATTGAACCTTTTAACCTTGAGGCCCCTGATTTTGATGCTGTGGGGTTTGTCGATCACCAAATTGCTACTTATAGTATTGTGCCTACGGATGATGTATCCATCCTTCATCATCTGGCCCGAAACAGTGTTAAAATGGCGCACATGGGAGCGGCCTTGTTCCGGACTGCTCAAGATGTTCCAGTGCATGCAACAAAGGCTTTCATGGAGGAGGCTAAGTCAGAATATGATAGGATTAAAGGTTTGAAAGAGGAACTTGAGGTGAAGGTGGCGAAGTTGGAGAAAGAGTTGGAGGGTGAGAAGACTCGAGCTACAGCGGCTAAGGCTCTGGCGGATCTGTCTGAGGAGATGGCACAGAAGCACAAAGATAGCTATGTCCAGACTTATAGGGAGATGGTAGAATTCCGAGAGAGTTTGGAATCTACTCGATCTGACTATGCCGAGCTCCAGGGTCATCTTGTGAGCAGTGTAACTACTGCTTATGAGAATATGATGTCTCGGGTTCGAGTTCTTGCTCCCGAGCTCGAGCTGTCTCTCTTCAGTTTAGAAAATATTGTAGAGGACGGTAAGATTGTCCCTACCCCGGATGATGGCAACGACGATGTAAATCTGCCTCTTGTGCCTTCTGCCAAAGCTCCTGCTGCCTTGACTTCTTCGGCTCCTACCACTGAGGTTGGCCATCCTGAGTTGGATCCTAATGTTCAGATCCTGAGCCAGCCAGATGGAACTGTTGCTGCTGTCCCGCTTGTGACCTGTCCTCCTTCGCCTCGAGATGCTGTCACTGAGAAGTCGTTGCATCCTTTATAGTTTTTGTTTTTATTTTCGTATCTGTGATGGCCCGATTTGTGGGTTTCTTGGACTACTATTTTGTGACTGTTTGATCTATTCTGACTCTGGATACTTTTAGTTGCTTTTCTTTTAGCAACTTTATTTAGAAAAAACAAGGTATTTTCTTCAGCTCTTGTGGTCTGCTTCTAAGTGGCCTCTTGAGTCTGTTTTATGGTAACAGCTTTGTTTCTTTGTGATATGCTTGCATGTAGCTTTCTTTAGCACTTTCCAGGAATCTTCAGAGTGTTGAAGTCTTATTTGTCCAACCTCTTTTTGATTGCCTTTGTGCTTTGTTTATTTCCTGCCTTAGTTGAAGTGTCCTTTTTAAGGCTAGTTCTTTATTTGAGTATTCTTTGATAGAATACTTTGTAATTGATTTTGGCGAGGTCGTGGTCTTTCGGGTCGAGTTGTCTCCCCTTTAACGCGCGCCTTCTGTTGATTGTTTCCCTTAGTTGATCTTTTCTTGAGTTATTTCTAGTAATCCCTTTGGGTTTACTTTTTATAACTCTGTCGCTTTTTGGTTGCCTCGGGCTGACTTCTTCATGTCGGTCTGCCCCAAGTTATTTTGAGTAATCCATTTTATTTGGACCTTGTCCAGTCTCTTTTTTATGGATTACTTTGTATAACTTTTGTAGCTTTCTGAGCCGACTTCGTCGTATCAGTCCCTTCGAAGTTATTTCTAGTAATCCGTTTTATTTGGACCTTGTCAGGTCTCTTTTTTACGGATTACTTTTTATAACTTTTTGTAGCTTTAGTCCGACTTCATCATGTCGGTCCCTTTGGAAGTTATTTCTAATATTCTGTTTTATTTGGACTTTGTCAGGTCTCTTTTTTACGGATTACTTTTTATAACTTTTTGTACCTTTAGTCCGACTTCTTCATGTCGGTCCCTTTGGAAGTTATTTCTAGTAATCCGCTTTTAAGGGCTGGCCAGGCCTCTTTTTAGGGATTTCTTTTTATAACTTTTTTGTCGCTTTGATCTGGTCTGACTTCTTTTGCGTCGGTCCATTCCAAGTTATTTCTTAGCAATCCATTTTTGTTTCAGACCTCATCAGGCCTCTATTCATGGATTGCTTTTTATAACTTCTTGCATTATTCTGTTTTTATCGCTATTCATCTTTGCCAATTTTTTAAAGTTTGACCCTCGCTTGGTCGATCTTTGATGAATTCGGTTTTCATTCTTTGTCGATCACGTCGGGCAGTGAATTTGGTTTTCACTTTTGCCGATTTGTAGCTTTATAATTGTTCATATCCTGGGTTGAGTTGTCCGACCCGGGATGTTCTACGGACAAAGCGACCGACCTCTTCAGGTCAGGACAATCCGACCTCTTCTTAAAGAGCTCGGCCAAGTCACGAGAAAGCCCAAACAAAGGGCCCAAATAGAGGAACACGCCCCAGATCCTAAGGCAGCCCAAGCCTACAAGAGAAGGGCGGTTCCCTTGAAGATAAGATGACCTCACTTGAAAGATAAGATAAAGATAAGATAAGATAACTAAATTTTCTTATCCATAGGAGGCCACATCTCACCATTATAAATACACTGGAGCACCCAGGTATAACTCATACTCTGATTCTACTCAATACCTGCTTAATACCCTTGCTAACTTAAGCATCGGAGTCCCTTGCAGGTACCCCCCACCCTTCGGTGATAAAGGATCAGCAGCACTCTCAGTTCCACAAGTCGGACACACTAGCTCCGGCCGCTATACACCTATCGGACACGTCGGCTCTGACCAACACAGAAAATCTCGACCGAGATCGACCTACAGTTTTAGGTAACCCTCGGAACATTGGCGCCATTGCCCGGGAACCTTGGAAGTCATCCCAACACCATGGCGGACAACCATGACAACAACCACGACTTAGGTTTGGAAGATAGAACGCCGCACAAGAACATGGATGCTATACTTAAAGATACTCCGGAATCCAATGGAGACAAAAACTCATCAAATCCGGGAGTGATAGAGGCACTTCAAGATCGATTAAAGCAACTTGAGAAAGAAGCCCAACACCAACGCAAAAAACAAGAGGATTTACATCGGGAGATAAGGCAGCGCCGAGAATTAGAAGATAAGCTTATGAAACTCGAAGCTGATCTCAAAACTAAAGCTACTCGATCCATCCCAGAGGATAGCTCTCACAGAGATCAAGATCCATTCACCAGGGAAATTATGAAAACCAAAATTCCAAAAGATTTCAAACTTCCGGATATGATTCTGTACGACAGCACCTCGGACCCCAACCACCATCTCAGCAACTTCAGAAGTAGGATGTACCTCACTGACGCCTCAGACGCAGTTCGCTGCAAAGCCTTTCCAACAACTCTTACCAAGACAGCCATTAGATGGTTCGACAACCTACCTCCCAAAATCCATCTCAAGTTTTGACGACCTGGCCAAAAAGTTCCTGGCCAGATTTTCCATACAAAAGGACAAAGCCAAACATGCACCCAGCCTACTAGGAATCAAGCAAGAAGAGCGGGAGAGTCTTCGTAACTACATGGAAAGATTCAACAAAACATGCATGCACATACAAAATCTACCAACAGAATCTGCCATCATGGGCCTCATTAACGGCCTACGGGAAGGACCATTTAGCCAATCTATATCAAAGAAGTCCCCAGCATCCCTGGACGAAGTACAAGAACGGGCGCAGAAGTACATTAATATGGAGGAGAATTCTCGACTTGGGGAAGCCTCGAGGTTCGGTTCTGCCTACCGAGATAAAGATAAAGAGTCAAAGAAGAAGGAAGATCGCTCCGGGGAGAAAATAAAAAAATATCATAACTACACCCCTCTCAGGGTATCCTTGGTAGACGTTTACAAAGAGGTCTGCCATACGAAAAAAATACCCCCAGCTCGGCCACTCAAAGGCAAAAAGGGAGGAGGAAATCGGAACGAATACTGTGAGTATCACCGAGTCCGAGGACATTCCACCAACGAATGCTTCGACTTGAAAAATGTCATAGAGAAATTAGTAAGGGAAGGAAAACTAGATCGGTTCTTGGCCAATCGGGACGAAGAACCAAGAAAAAGAAGAAGGGATGAAGATGTCGGACGGTCTGAACGATCACCCCGCACACCGGAGAGACACGTCCACGTGATACACGGCAGATTTGCTGGAGGAGGAATCTCTAAATCATCTCACAAGCGACACCTCAAAGAAGTATACCATGTTGAAGGAAAGAAGGAGACACCAGACATCCCAGCAATCACATTTACCAAAGAAGATGCATCCGGAATCATCTCAGGACACGACGACCCCATGGTCATCACAATCATATTGGCAAACGCCAACCTCCACCGTACATTAATTGACCAAGGAAGATCTGCCGACATCTTATTCAAAACCACCTTCGACAAGCTCGGCTTAGAAGACAAAGGGCTAAGAGCATACCCAAACAGCCTGTTCGGACTTGGGGATACCCCAGTACGGCCACTGGGATACGTATCGTTACATACAACCTTCGAAAAGGGGAACCAATCCAGAACACTCAAGATAGATTATATCGTGGTCGACGTAAGCTCAGCCTACGATGCATTAATAGGTCGGACAATGTTAAATCAACTCAGCGCAATAGTTTCAACTCCACATCTATGTATGAAATTTCCAACCGCAGAAGGGATATCTACAATAAAAGCAGACCAAAAGATGGCGCGTCACTGTTATAACGAAAGTCTAAACCTCTTAGGTGAAGGAGGAGAGTTCCACACAATCGAACTCGGCGGAGTTCAGAGACGAGAAGAACTCCGCCCACGACCCGAAGGAAAAATAGAAAGAGTCCAGATCGGGGATACCTCGGATAAAACAACTAATATTGGCACAATCCTGAAAAAAGATGCAAAGGAATCACTAATACGGTTCCTACGAGATAATGTCGATCTCTTCGCATGGAAAGCTGCCGACATGCCAGGCATAGATCCCGAACTAGTGAGCCACAAGTTGGCAGTCTACCCGGGATCCCGACCAGTACAACAAAGACGAAGAAAACTCAGGTCAGAACGGTCTCAAGCTGTAGAAGAACAAGTACAAGCACTACTAGAGGCAGGGTTCATAAGAGAAGTTAAATACATACTATGGCTAGCAAACGTCGTCTTGGTGAGAAAGTCAAATGGGAAGTGGCGAATGTGCACCAACTACACCGACCTCAACAAAGCCTGCCCAAAAGACCCTTATCCACTCCCAAGCATCGATGCTCTAGTAGATGCCTCATCGGGATATAAGTATTTCTCGTTCATGGACGCATACTCGGGGTACAACCAGATCCCAATGTATCCACCGGATCAAGAAAAAACCTTGTTTCTCACACTAAAAGCAAATTATTGCTACATCGTAATGCCTTTCGGCCTTAAGAACGCGGGAGCCACTTATCAAAGGCTAATGAATAAAGTCTTCTCAAACCACATCGGAAAAATCATGGAGGTCTATGTGGACGACATGTTGATAAAGACACAAAATGAGGAAACATTACTAACCGACTTGGTTCAAGTGTTCGACACCATACGGAAGCACGACATGCGACTCAACCCGGCTAAATGCACCTTCGTAGTGGAAGCAGGTAAATTTTTTGGCTTTATGCTCACACAAAGAGGAATCGAGGCAAATCCAGATAAATGCCAGGCTATACTCAACATGAAAAGCCCAACATGCATCAAAGAGGTACAACAACTCAATGGGAGATTGGTGGCCTTGTCCAGATTCCTAGCAGGGTCAGCAATAAGATCCCTCCCCTTCTACGCTACCTTAAGGAAGGGAAAGAACTTCGAATGGACAACGGAATGTGAACAAGCCTTTCGAGACTTTAAAGAGTTCCTGGGACAGCCCCCCATCCTATCTCGACCACGAGAGGGAGAACCACTCATACTGTACCTCGCAGTAGGAAGTCGGGCAATAGCCTCAGCACTAACTAGAGAAGACGAAGGGGGACAACAACCCGTCTACTTCATTAGTAAAGCACTACAGGGGTCAGAACTGAACTACCAGAAAATAGAGAAGTTCGCCTACGCTCTGATACTCGCATCCCGACGACTTTGCCCATACTTCCAAGCGCACACCATCAAAGTTCGGACCAACCAGCCCATAAAAGGGATACTGCAGAAAACAGATCTAGCAGGAAGAATCCTACAGTGGGCAATCGAGTTGTCCGAGTTTGACCTCCAATACGAGGCGCGGACAGCCATCAAATCACAATACCTAGCCGACTTCATTGCAGAATTCACGGACACCACGAAAATCCCCATAGAGTGGAACATATACGTGGACGGTTCCTCGAATAAAACTGGAAGCGGTGCAGGTGTGATAACCGAAAGCAACCAAGGAACCCAACTTGAGCTTTCCCTGAAATTCAAATTCCCGGCCTCAAACAACCAAGCGAAATATGAAGCGTTATTAGCTGGTTTGAAGCTGGCCAGGGAAGTTGGAGCTCAGAAACTCAACATCTACAGTGACTCACAAGTCATTACCTCGCAAATAACGGGAAGCTACCAAGCCAAAGATCCTACCATGAAAAAATATTTGAATAAAACCAAACAACAGCTCGGACAACTCGGGGAATATAGGATCTGCCACATACCCCGTGAGCAAAATACCCGAGCTGACGCACTCTCAAAATTAGCCAGCACCAAACCAGGGGGCAACAATAGAAGCCTCATCCAGGAAATACTGCAGAACCCATCAATATCGGAAGAAGAAAAAATCCTAGCCATAACAGGTCGGGATCAAGGATAGATGACCCCCATAATTAACTACCTCAAAACAGAAGCACTCCCCACAGATGAAAATGAGGCAAAGAGGTTAAAAAGGGAGACACAGTACTACACTATCATAAACAACACCCTATACAAAAGAGGAATCTCGACACCATTGTTAAAATGCATACCGACTTCCAATACAAAGGAAGTCTTGGAGGAAGTACACAGCGGCATTTGTGGCAATCATCTCGGAGCCCAAGCTCTCACCAAAAAGATACTCCGGGCGGGATTCTATTGGCCAACTCTACAAAAGAAAGCTACCAAATTTGTAAAGACATGTCCACCATGTCAGAAGCATGCCAACTTTCACATCGCTCCGCCGGAAAAGCTCATCAGCGTAACCTCACCCTGGCCATTTGCAAAGTGGGGACTCGATCTTCTCGGACCCTTTCCCCAGGGATCGGGACAAGTCAAATTCCTCATAGTAGGGGTAGACTACTTCACAAAATGGATCGAGGCAGAACCCTTAGCCAACGCCACTGCTCAAAGAAGTCAAAAATTCATATATAGGAACATTATTACCAGGTTCGGGGTTCCATACTCCATCACCACGGATAATGGCACCCAATTCACAGATGCAGGCTTCAGAAAACTAGTGGCCGACTTGAACATAAAACACCAGTTCACCTCCGTCGAACATTCCCAAGCCAATGGACAAGCCAAAGCAACCAACAAAGTCATATTGGCCGGGCTGAAACGGAGACTACAAGAAGCAAAGGGAGCTTGGGCCGAGGAACTTCCACAAGTCCTATGGGCGTATCGAACAACTCTACATTCCACTACGAACGAATCCCCATTTCAATTAGCATACGGAGTAGAGGCAATGATTCCAATAGAAGTTGAGGAAGGGTCTCCCCGAGTAGTCCACTACAATGAACAAACCAACTCTCAACTTCAAAGAGAAGAGCTCGACCTACTTCCAGAAATCCAAAAGAGAGCTCGGATCAGAGAAGAAGCACTAAAGCGGCGAATGGCTTCCAGATATAATCAAAAGGTAGTGCCAAGAGGTTTCGCTGAGAATGATATCATCTTAATCCGAAATGATATTGGAACAACTCGACCCGGAGAAGGAAAGTTGGCAGCCAACTGGAAAGGACCCTACCAAGTCACAGAGGTACTTGGGAAGGGCTACTACAGACTGTCCGAACGCGAGGGACGAGAACTCCCCAGATCATGGTATGCCTGTAACCTAAGAAGGTACTATAGTTAGATAAAGGTCTCATCACAAGATGCACTCTTTTTCCTGAAAAGATTTTTTAATGAGGCATCAAGATTGAGATTTAATCCGACTTAAGGGTATGAAAAACTCCCGCCTGTATATATTTGCACTTTCTTTAAATAAAATACATTTCAGATATTCTACAAGTTCTCAAGACGCATTAATCTGAAGCATTCATCGTCCGATTATAAAGCAACGGATCGAACAGAAAGTGAAGAACAGATTCACTATACGATCTTGATAGGAATAATCGACCGACAAAGGTGAAAACGCGATTCACCTAAAGATGAACACAGAATAATGCAAGAATTTATCGAAAGTAATCCCAAAAAAGAACCTGACGAGGTCTTATGGATTGCTATATAATAACTTAAAAAGGACTGGCCGACATTAAAAAGTCGGACCAAGTCAGTCCAAGTTATCAGCAAATCCCTGGAAAGAGGTCTGGCCAACCCTATTAAAGATGAATTGCTATAACTTAGAAGAGATCGACCTAACGAAGTCGGTCTCCTACAAAGACAAATTGTAAAATTAATCCCTGAAAGAGACCTAATAAAGGTCCAAGAAATAGGATTACAAAAACAACTTAGAAGAGATCGACCTAACGAAGTCGGTCTCCTATAAAACAAGTTGTAAAAGTAATCCCTGAAAGAGACCCAACAAAGGTCCAAGAAAGAGGATTACAAAAACAACTAGGAAAAGATCGACCTAACGAAGTCGGTCTCCTACAAAGATAAGTTATAAAAGTAATCCCTTAAAGAGACCTGGCAAAGGTCTAGGAAAGAGGATTACAAAAATAACTTAGAAGGGGACCAACATAAAGAAATCGGTTATAAGGCGCTAAAAATACAAACAAAAGCGAGGAAACCGAGAAACAAGTTGGACCCCCCACAAGTCACGACCTCCAAAGGGATCTAAGCTACAAACAATAAGTACGAAAGCAATCTTAAGAGGCCAAGCAGCAAGATTCCAATAAAATACCCTGCTAAAGCACAATGAGAGCATAGTATGATAAAGGTTCAAGAGGCCACCAAAATCAACCTCAGAGAAACCATTTTGTTTTCAAAATAAAGTTGCTAAAAATAACAACCAGAGTATCAACAGTCAATTAAACATCATTCACAAAAAAGAGGTCAAAGCCCACAAACCGGGCTATTTACACAAATACTTAAAGGAGATCAACCAAGATCTGGAGCCTTCCCGGCAGCATTAGTACGGGGAGAAGGAGGGCAAGTCTGAATAGGCACAGCATCTACAGTTCCATCATCCCGGTTCAGAATCTGGCAATCAAGATCGGACGTAACGGGAGGAACTGAGGAGGTCGACACTTTAAGAGAAGGCACTGGGGGAGGGTCAGCCTCATCATCATCCTAGTCATCAGGGACAATTTTACCATCCCTCACAACATTGTCCAGGCTGATGAGAGTCAAGTCGGCATCAGGAGCAACAATCCGGAACTGCTCCATCAGGTTCTCGGAGGCAGCAGTTACGCTGCCCACAAGGTGACCCTGAAGCTCACCATAATTAATCCGAGCAGTTTCCAAATCATCCCGGAGATGCATCAATTCCCTATAAGCCGAGACATAGCTATCCTTATGCTTTAGTGCCATGTCTTCAGCCAACTTCAAAAAAGCAGCCAAGGCAATACGAAAGCCAACATAATTTGTAACAAAAGAAATCACGTTGTTACAAAATATTGAAATGTTTTGTAACAAATTTTCTTATTGTTACAAAATATTCTTATTTTGTAACAATAACTAATTATTGTTACCAAAAAATCATAATTTGTAACAATTTTAAATTTGATACAAATTTTTTGTTACAAATGCTCCATTTTCTTGTAGTGGAGGTATACTTCCCCCGGTTGATCAGGAGGTACATGTGGCGGGCACACATCCGAGGTTTACTACCATTTTCCACATTGGTCACTAGGATGATTG
Organism: Arachis stenosperma; assembly: GCF_014773155.1. Lineage (NCBI taxonomy): Eukaryota > Viridiplantae > Streptophyta > Magnoliopsida > Fabales > Fabaceae > Arachis > Arachis stenosperma. Next base: position 78,499,222 of record NC_080383.1, read on the forward strand.
AGTTAGCAGGTGCCCCTTGGAGGGATGATGACATGATACCGCCACCCCCAGACGGCAACAACAAGGAGGTTACTATTCTGTGGGGTACGTGGGTGCACGAGAAACCCCCATCCAGGCGCCGCTCTCGAGCCAGAGCAGCAGTAGAGGCAGCTAGACCTCCTTCTTCAGCAGCCGCAGCAGGACCCTCTTCTTCAGCAGCAGCAGTACCTTTACCGCCACCAGCACCCGAGCCGACCTATCTTCTGGTTTAGCGTCTGTTTCGTTTCATGGAGCGCAGTGAGCGTCGTATTATGCGACGCTTGGACCGAGTGGATCAGGCATTCACAGCACAGGGCATTGAGTTACCACCTCTTATCGACTCTTTCGCATCCAATGAGGAGGAGCCGGTTGAGCAGGAGGCACCGCCACAGACGCAGGCTACCCAGGATACTTAGCAGCCTTCCGAGGAGCTAGTGCCCCAGCCTGAGTCCCAGCCAGAGCTAGATGCGACTGTTGCCCCCTCACCATGAGCCCGATCAGTTGCATCAAGGACGATGCTTCATCTTAAGTGTGGGGAGGTCACCTTCGTCGCCGTCGGTGGATTTGGCGAACATTTTCGGACACTATCTCATAGTTTATGTTATTTTGCCTTATTTTGCACCTTTTGGATCATTGTATATATTAGTATTGTGGATTGTGGATATTTTTGTTTAGTTTGGTGATTTTACACTTTTGCTTTATATAGTTGTTTTAGCTTGTGGTTGTGATTAGAAAAATATTTTGGATTGTTGAGACCTAGTTAACCCTTTTTGCACAAGAAATTGGTTTTGATTGAAAAAGCGATAAACTAGGGAATTTGTAGAATTTCTCAATCACAACATTGTATTAATAAGCTTAGTCAAAATGATAAAATTTTCCAAGGAATTTATCTACAGGGCACCACCCTAATTGGTTGGAAATTTTTGATGAACTTGCATGAATTCATATTTTGTGAAGCATGTTTTGAGCTAAGAACACAAGCTTGTGAGATTTGAGCCTATTGATGGGGTTACATCTTATAACCACTTATTTTTCTTCTTGTGTGTAATTGTTCTCTTCCAATAATTTGATCCTTGATTTGCCTAATTCTATATGTCCAATTATTTCTTGTATTCATGCATTTATATAATTGAGGCCATTATTTGATTAGCTCACTTACCCCAAATAGCCTACCTTTTACTCTTAATTGTCAACCAATTTTGAGCCAATGCTTAACCCAATTGTTCTTTATTTTAGCACATTAAAAGCCTAAAGCGGAAAACAATAAAAGTTCTTTGTTTGGATCTATGATTAGCTTAGGCTAGTGAGAGTGTTTATTATTCAAGTTTGTGGAGATTGGGAACATTGGTTGGGATAAAAGGGTGTTTTGTATTTCTATATTTGGGAATTGGGTGCATACTCATGTATTGATTAAATGTATAGACCTTATGCATTGATGTTCTTGTATGTAGCCTGAAAGAAAGAAAAAAAATGAGAAAAACAAAAGAAAAAGAAAAAGAAAAAAAATAATAAATGTGAAAAAGAAAAAAAAAGAAAAAAGATAGAATAAGAAAGAAAAAGAAGAAAAACAATAAAAAGGGGACAAAATTCCCCAAAGTGAGTCCAATAAGAGTCAATGCATAAGTGTTGTGAAATGAAAAAAAGAAAATGCATGATTATGTGAAAAAGTGAAGAATGGGTAGTTAGGTTAGCACTTAATTGTATAGGTTATTATATAGCTTAGTTGGGAAAGCTTAAGTCAATCAAAGATCCAAATCCCTAGTCTACTTAACCATATGTGATCCTACCTTGACCCTAGCCCCATTACAACCTTTGAGAAAGACCTCATGATATTTGTATGCATGCATTGAATGATTGTTGATTGTTAGATGAAGATCAAATTTTGGAAAGTGATGAGCCGATAAATTATATGCTTTTTGGCATTGTTTTTACATAGTTTTTAATATGTTTTAGTTACTTTTTAGTATATTTTTATTAGTTTTATGCAAAAATCACATTCCTGGACTTTACTATGAGTTTGTGTGTTTTTTTTATAATTTTAGGTATTTTCTGGCTGAAATTGAGGGACCTGAGCAAAAATCTGATTCAGAGGCTGAGAAAGTACTGAAGATGTAATTGGATTCTGACCTCTCTGCACTCGAAATGAATTTTCTGGAGCTAAAGTAGGCCATTTGGCGCGCTCTCAATTGCGTTGGAAAGTATACATCTTGGGCTTTCCAACAATGTATAATAGTCCATACTTTGCCCGAGATTTGATAGCCCAAACTGGCGTCTAAACGCCCACTAGAGACCATTTTCTGGCGTAAAACGCCAGAACTGCCACCAAAGCTGGAGTTAAACGCCCAAACTGGCACCAAAACTGGCGTTTAAACTCCAAGAAGAGCCTATGCACGTGAAAGCTTTAATACCCAGCCCAAGCACACACCAAGTGGATCCCGGAAGTGAATTTCTGCACTATCTACACTTAGCTACTCATTTTTTGTAAACCTAGTTTACTAGTTTAGTATAAATAGCACTTGTTACTATTGTATTCATATCTCTAGATCATTTTTGAGACTATCTTTGGATCACTTTTGATCTCTTGATCACGTTTTGGGGGCTGGCCGAAATGCCTGGACCTTTATCACTTATGTATTTTCAACAGCGGAGTTTTTACACCTCATAGATTAAGGTGTGGAGCTCTGCTGTTCCTCGTGAATTAATGCAAAGTACTGTTGTTTCTCTATTCAATTCACGCTTATTCTTGTTCTAAGATATTCACTCATACTTCGACCTGATGGATGTGATGATCCGTGACACTCATCATCATCATCCTCCCTTATGAATGCGTGTCTGACAACTACCTCCGTTTTATCTGCAAGAGCTTGAGTGTGTATCTCTTGGCCTCCTGGTTCACGACGCATGGTTGCCTCTCCTGACAATAAAGTCTTCCATTCCGGGAAATCAGAGTCTTCGTGGTATAAGCTAGAATCAATTGGCAGCATTCTTGAGATCCGAAAAGTCTAAACCTTGTCTGTGGTATTTCGAGTAGGATTTGGGATGGGATGACTGTGACGAGCTTCAAACTCGTGACTATTGGGCGCAGTGATAGTGTGCAAAAAGATCAATGGATCATATTCCGACATGATCGAGTACCGACAGCTGATTAGCCATGCGGAAAACTGTAGCAGATATGTTTTCACTGAGAGGACGGATGGTTGCCATTGACAATGGTGATCCACCAACATACAGCTTGCCATTGAGGGGAGTACGCATGATTGGATGAGGACAATAGGAAAGAAGAGGCTCAGAGGGAACAAAGCATCTCCATACGCTTATCTGAAATTCCCACTAATAAATTGCATAAGTATCTCTATCCTTTTTTATGTTTTATTTCTCTTTTAGTTATCAAAACCTCATGAATCTGCCTGACTGAGATTTACAAGATGACCATAGCTTGCTTCAAGCCGTCAATCTCCATGGGATCGACTCTTACTCACGTAAGGTATTACTTGGACAACCCGGTGTACTTACTGGTCAACTATGTGGAGTTGTGAAAAGTGTGATTTACGATTTCGCATACCAAGTTTTTGGCGCCGTTGCCGGGGATTGTTCGAGTTTGGACAACTGACGGTTCATTTTGTTGCTTAGATTATGTATTTTTCTTTTTTATTTTATCTTCAGAATTTTTATGAATGAATTCTAGAGTTTTAGATGATGCTTTTATCATCACAGGAGCCTTTTTGATTCCCATCAATTTGGCTGTTGTATGTAATGCTCTGTTAAAGCTTGGCTAGCTATGTCTAATCTTTTTAGACTGAAGCTTTAGACTAACATTGCATGATTCCTGAAATTCTTATTAAAAATTTTGAGTTTCTTATTTTCTTTTTCAAAATAATTTTTGAAAAAATACAAAAAAATTATAAAATCATAAAACAAAAAAATAATATTTTGTGTTTCTTGTTTGAGTCTAGTGTCAATTTTTATGTTTGGTGTCAATTGCATGTCTTTATTCTTCTTGCATTTTTCAAAAGTGTGTTCTTGTGTTCTTCATTGATCTTCAAGTTGTTCTTGATGATTTTCTTTGTCTGATCTTTAAATTCTCTTGTTTTGTGTCTTTTGTTGTTTCTTATGTGCATTCTCAAATTGTTAGTGTCTCTAGTATGAAAATTTCTAAGTTTGGTGATTTGCATGTCTTTCTTTTCTTAAAAATTTTCAAAAATATGTTCTTGATGTTCATCATGATCTTCATAGTGTTCTTGATGTTTATCTTGACATTCAAAGTGTTCTTGCATGCATTCCTTGTTTTAATCTTAGTTTCTCATGTTTAATTTCATTCTGTTGTTTTTCTCTCTCATCATTAAAAATTCAAAAAAATTCAAAATTATGTCTTTTCAAGTCAATAATACAGAGAATTGAAGATTCAGAACACACAGTAGAGGAATCACAGAGAAAAAGCTGGGCATTCAAAACACCCAGTAAAGAAGGATTTCTGGCGTTTAAACGCTAGGAAGGTGCAGGGATGAGAATTCCTTGACACCTCTGGATCTGTGGACCCCATAGGATCTCCACCTACCCCACCTCACTCTCACTCTTCTTCACACCTTTCCATAACATTATTCCCCGACACCCACCTACCTCACCATTCAAATTCAAACCATTTCCCTCCCAAACCCACCCATTCTACACATGGTTACCCTTTCTCCCTTACCCTATAAATAACTCTCCTTACCACCTTCCATTTCACACATCTATAACACTTCACCCCCATGGCCAAATTCCTACACACCTCCATCTCGTTTATTTCTTCTTCTTCTTCTCCTCTTTTCTTTCGTCTTTTGCTCGAGGACGAGCAAAACTTTTAAGTTTGGTGTGGGAAAAAGTGTTTCTTTTTATTTTTCTATAACCATTAATGGCACCTAAGGCCGGAGAAAACTCAAGGAAGAGGAAAGGGAAGGCAATTGCTTCCAACTCTGAGTCATTAGAGATGGAGAGATTCATCTCAAAAGTCTATCACTAGAAAGAGGATGCAGTAAACAAGAGAGCCCACTCATGGACCTCAACAAGAGCATGAGGAATTCCCTCGTCAAGAAATCCCCGAGATGCCTCAAAGGATACATTTTCCTCCACACAACTATTTGGAATAACTCAACACTTCTCTAGGAGATTTGAGTTCTAATATGGAGCAACTAAGGATGGAGCACCAAGAGCATTCCATCATCCTCCATGAAATTAGAGAAGACCAAAGAGCCATGAGGGAAGAACAACAAAGGAAAGGAAGAGACATTGAGGAGCTCAAGCACTCCATAGGATCTTCAAGAAGGAGAACTAGCCGCCATCACTAAGGTGGACCCGTTCTTTAATTTCTTTGTTATTTATTTTTCTATTTTTCAATTTTTTTATGCTTTATGTTTGTCTATGTTTGTGTCTTTATTACATGATCATTAGTGTCTAGTTGATGAGCGGATAATTTATATGCTTTTTGGCATTATTTTTAGTATATTTTTAGTATATTTTAGTTAGTTTTTATTACATTTTTATTAGTTTTTAGTTAAAATTCACTTTTCTGGGCTTTACTATGAGTTTGTGTGTTTTTCTGTGATTTCAGGTATTTTCTGGCTGAAATTGAGGGACCTGAGCAAAAATCTGATTTAGAGGCTGAAAAGGACTGCAGATGCTGTTGGATTCTGACCTCCCTGCACTCAAAGTGGATTTTGTGGAGCTACAGAAGCCCAATCGGCGCGATCTCAATTGCGTTGGAAAGTAGACATCCTGGGCTTTCCAGCAATATATAATAGTTCATACTTTTTCTGAGATTTGATGGCCCAAACCGGTGTTGCAAATCAGCTTCAGAATTCCCGGCGTTTAACGCCGGATTTGGCACAAAAATTGGAGTTAAACGCCCAAACTGGCATAAAAGCTGACGTTTAACTCCAGAAAAAGTCTCTATACATGAAAGCTTCAATACTCAGCCCAAGCACACACCAAGTGGATCCCGGAAGTAGATTTTTACGTCATTTACTCATTTCTGTATACCCTAGGTTACTAGTTCACTATTAATAGGACCTTTTGATATTGTACTGGCACCTCATGACACTTTACACGTTTCTTATTGTATCCTCTACGGCATGAGTCTCTAAACCCCATGGTTGGGGGTGAGGAGCTCTGCTGTGTCTTGATGGATTAATGCAATTACTACTGTTTTTCATTCAATCATGCTTGCTTCTATTCTAAGATATCACTTGTTCCTAAACTTGATGAATGTGATGATCCGTGACACTCATCATCATTCTCACCTATGAACGTGTGCCTGACAACCATCTCCGTTCTACCTTAGATTGAGTAGATATCTCTTGGATTCCTTAATCAGAATCTTCGTGGTATAAGCTAGAATTGATGGCGGCATTCAAGAGAATCCGGAAGGTCTAAACCTTATCTGTGGTATTTTGAGTAGGATTCAAGGATTGAATGACTGTGACGAGCTTCAAACTCCTAAAGGCTGGGCGTTAGTGACAGACGCAAAAGAATCACTGGATTCTATTCCGACCTGATTGAGAACCGACAGATGAATAGCCGTGCTGTGACAGATCGCGTTGAACATTTTCACTGAGAGGATGGGAGGTAGCCATTGACAACAGTGAAACCCTACATACAGCTTGCCATGGAAGGAGCCTTGCGTGCTTGAAGAAGAAGACAGTAGGAAAGCAGAGATTCAGAAGATAGAGCATCTCCAAAACCTCAGCCTGTTCTCTATTACTGCAAAACAAGTATTTATTTCATGTTCTTTTACTTTTCACAATTAAACCTGAGAATTATTGATATCCTGACTAAGAGTTACAAGATAACCATAGCTTGCTTCAAGCCGACAATCTCCGTGGGATCGACCCTTACTCACGTAAGGTATTACTTGGACGACCCAGTGCACTTGCTGGTTAGTTGTACGGAATTGCAAAAGTGTGATTGCAATTTCGTGCACTAAGTTTTTGGCGCCGTTGCCGGGGATTGTTCGAGTTTGGACAACTGACGGTTTATCTTGTTGCTTAGATTAGGACTATTTTATTTTTGTTGGTTTAGAGTCTTTTATTTGAGTTTAGTTTCATATTTTAAGTTTGGTGTCAATTGCATGCTTTTGTTTTCTTGTATTTTTCGAATTTGCATGTCCTTAGTCCTTTCTTGATCCTTAAAAATTCTAAGTTTGGTGTCTTCTTTGTGTTTTCCTTTAAGTTTTCGAAAATTTGTGTCTGATTTTCTAAAAATTTTAAGTTTGGTGTCATTTTGTTGTTTTTCTCTTTCCTCATTTCAAAAATTAAATCTTTTTCAAAATAATTTTCCATCATATCTTTTCAATTGCTAATTCCAAAATCCTTTTTTAATTAACTAATTGATTTAGTTTTCAATTTGTTTTGATCTTATTTTTTTTAGTTTTCGAAATTTTATTTTATTTTATTTTAAATTTTTCGGTCACTTTTAATAAATTTTTTTTTCTACTTTACTTGTGAATCCATATCATATTCCCTTTCTCCATCATGGACCTAAGTGGAATTGAGCAGTTCAGAAGGACTCTGGGGTCATATGCTAATCCCATTACAGCTGCATATGGGAGTAGCATCTGTATACCTCCCATTAAAGCAAGCAGCTTTGAGCTAAATCCTCAACTCATTATCATGGTGCAGCAAAATTTCCAGTATTCCGGTCTTCCACAGGAAGAACCTACTGAGTTTCTGGCATAATTCTTACAAATTGCTGACACAGTACATGATAAAGAGGTGGATCAGGATGTCTATAGACTATTACTATTTCCATTTGCTGTAAAAGATCAAGCTAAGAGGTGGTTGAATAACCAACCTATAGCAAGCATAAAGACATGGAGACAGTTATCAGACAAATTCCTGAATCAATTTTACCCTCCAAAAAGGATGACACAGCTAAGGCTGGACATCCAAGGCTTTAAACAAGAGGATAATGAATCCCTTTATAATGCCAGGGAGAGGTATAGAGGTATGCTAAGAAAATGCCCCTATGAAATGTTTTCAGAGTGGGTACAGTTAGACATCTTCTACTATGGGCTTACAAAAAAAGCTCAGATGTCTCTAGACCACTCAGCTGGTGGATCTATACATATGAGGAAGACGATTGAAGAGGCTCAAGAGCTTATAGATACTGTTGCTAGAAATCAACATTTGTACTCTAGCAGTGAGTCCTTTACAAAAGAACAAGTTATGGCAGTAGCCACTGATCCTAATCCTCAAGAACAAATTGTTGAGCTTAATCAGCAATTACACCTGATGACAAAATAGTTAGCCGAATTTAAAGAGATGCTCCAAGAGACTAAAATTGCTAACAAGAACATAGAATCGCAGTTGAATCAAACGAAATAGCAGTTATCTAAACAGATAATAGAAGAATGCCAAGCAGTTCAACTGAGGAGTGGGAAGACATTGAATAACACTGCTCAAAGTAGCAAAAAGCCAAGAAAGGAACAATTGACAGAGGATAACCAAACCACTGTCTAAAATCCTTTTGAGGACAGTAAGAGCCCTGAGAGGAATACTCTTGGTGTTCAAACGCCAGAAAGGGGGGAAAAGCTGGCGTTAAACGCCCATTCCTTGCCCAGTTCTGGCGTTCAAACGCCAGAAAAGGGGGAAAAGTTGGCGTTAAACGCCCATTCTTCACCCAATCCTGGCGTTCAAACGCCAATGGGGAATCAGACACCTGAGAATGCTGATAGTAACCCCTCTAAAAAGGCTTCTCTAACCACCTCTGTAAGGAATAGACCTGCAGCAACTAAATTTGAAGAATATAAAGCCAAGATGCCTTATCCTCAGAAACTCCGCCAAGCGGAACAGGATAAGCAATTTGCCCGCTTTGCAGACTATCTAAGGACTCTTGAAATAAAGATTCCGTTTGCAGAGGCACTTGAGCAAATACCTTCTTATGCTAAGTTCATGAAAGAGATCTTAAGTCATAAGAAGGATTGGAGAGAAACTGAAAAAGTGCTTCTCACTGAAGAATGCAGTGCAGTCATTCTGAAAAGCTTACCAGAAAAGCTTCAAGATCCAAGAAGCTTTATGATACCATGCACATTAGAAGATGCTTGCACCAAGACAGCCCTGTGTGACCTTGGAGCAAGTATCAATCTAATACCTGCATCCACTATCAGAAAGCTTGGGTTGACTGAAGAAGTCAAACCAACCCGGATATGTCTCCAACTTGCTGATGGCTCCATTAAATATCCATCAGGCATAATTGAGGACATGATTGTCAAGGTTGGGCCATTCGCCTTTCCAACTGACTTTGTAGTGCTGGAAATGGAGGAGCACAAGAGTGCAACTCTCATTCTAGGAAGACCTTTCCTAGCAACTAGACGAACTCTTATTGATGTACAAAAAGGGGAAGTAACCCTGAGAGTCAATGAGGATGAGTTCAAGTTGAATGCTGTAAAAGCTATGCAGCATCCAGACACACCAAATGACTGCATGAGCGCTGACATTATTGACTCTTTAGTAGAAGAGATCAATATGACTAAAAGTCTAGAATCAGAGCTAGAGGACATCTTCAAGGATGTTCAGCCTGATTAGGAAGAACCAGAGGAAACAAAAGAATTTTTAAAAATTCCTCATGAAGAGGATAAGCTTCCCAAACCTGAGCTCAAACCACTACCACCATCCCTGAAGTATGCATTTCTGGAAGAGGGTGACACTTTTCCAGTGATCATAAGCTCTGCTTTAAATCCATAGGAAGAGGAAGCACTGATTCAAGTGCTAAGGACACACAAGACATCTCTTGGGTGGTCCATAAGTGATCTTAAGGGCATTAGCCCAACAAGATGCATGCACAAGATCCTATTGGAGGATAATGCCAAACCAGTGGTTCAACCACAAAGGCGGCTAAATCCAGCCATGAAGGAGGTGGTGCAGAAATAGGTCACTAAATTACTAGAGGCTGGGATTATTTATCCCATTTCTGATAGCCCTTGGGTGAGCCCTGTACAAGTTGTCCCCAAGAAGGGAGGCATGACAGTACTTCATAATGAAAAAAATGAACTGGTTCCTACAAGAATAGTTACAGGGTGGCATATGTGTATTGACTACAGAAGGCTCAATACAGCCACCAGAAAGGATCATTTTCCTTTACCATTCATAGACCAAATGCTAGAAAGACTAGCTGGTCATGATTATTACTGCTTTTTGGATGGCTATTCAGGTTACAACCAAATTGCGGTAGATCCTCAAGACCAAGAGAAAACAGCATTCACTTGTCCTTCTGGCGTGTTTGCCTACAAGAGAATGCCTTTTGGTCTGTGTAATGCTCCTGCAACTTTTCAGAGATGCATGCTATCCATCTTCTCTGATATGGTGGAGAAATTCCTGGAAGTCTTCATGGATGACTTCTCAGTATATGGAGACTCATTCAGCTCCTGTCTTAACCATCTAGCACTTGTCCTGAAAAGGTGCCAAGAGACTAACCTGGTCTTAAACTGGGAGAAATGTCACTTTATGGTGACTGAAGGAATTGTCCTTGGGCACAAAATTTTAAGCAAGGGAATAGAGGTGGATAAAGCAAAGGTAGAGGTAGTTGAAAAATTACCACCACCTGCCAATGTTAAGGCAATCAGAAGTTTTCTGGGGCATGCAGGTTTCTACAGAAGGTTTATAAAGGATTTTTCAAAAATTGCAAAACCTCTAAGCAACCTGCTAGCTGCTGACACACCATTTGCGTTTGACACACAGTGTCTGCAGGCATTTGAGACCCTGAAAGCCAAGCTGGTCACAACACCAGTCATCTCTGCACCAGACTGGACATTGTCATTCGAACTAATGTGTGATGCCAGTGACCATGCCATTGGTGCAGTGTTGGGACAGAGGCATAACAAGCTTCTGCATGTCATTTATTATGCCAGCCGTGTTCTAAATGATGCACAGAAGAATTACACAACCACAGAAAAAGAGTTACTTGCAGTGGTCAATGCCATTGACAAGTTTAGATCCTATTTAGTAGGATCAAAGGTGATTGTGTACACTGACCATGCTGCTCTTAAGTACTTACTCACAAAGCAGGATTCAAAACCCAGGCTCATAAGATGGGTGCTACTTCTGCAAGAGTTTGATATAGAAATAAGAGACAAAAAAGGGATAGAGAACCAAGTAGCTGATCATCTGTCCCGAATAGAACCAGTAGCTGGGGCGTCCCTCCCTTCTACTGAGATCTCTGAGACCTTCCCAGATGAGCAACTTTTTGCCATTCAGGAAGCTCCATGGTTTGCAGACATTGCAAATTATAAAGCTGTGAGGTTCATACCCCAGGAGTACAGCAGGGTGCAAAGAAAGAAATTAATTTCAGATGCCAAGTACTACCTCTAGGATGAGCCATATCTCTTTAAGAGATGTGCAGATGGAATGATCCGCAGATGTGTACCTAGAGAGGAAGCACAAAGGATCCTGTGGCATTGCCATGTATCACAGTATGGGGGACATTTCGGAAGTGAGCGAACAGCCACTAAGGTCCTCCAATGTGGCTTTTACTGGCCTACTCTCTATAAAGATGCCCGAGAGTTTGTGCGTAACTGTGACAGTTGCCAAAGAGCTGGTAACTTGCCTCATGGTTATGCCATGCCTCAACAAGGGATCCTAGAGATTGAATTGTTTGATGTATGGGGTATTGACTTTATGGGTCCGTTCCCACCATCATACTCAAACACTTATATTCTGGTGGCAGTGGACTATGTATCTAAATGGGTAGAAGCAATTGCTACACCCACTAATGATACTAAGACCGTGCTGAAATTCCTCCAGAAACACATCTTCAGCAGGTTTGGTGTTCCCAGAGTACTAATCAGTGATGGGGGCACTCATTTCTGCAATAAACAGCTGTACTCTGCTATGGTCCGATATGGAATTCGCCACAAAGTGGCAACCCCGTATCATTGGTGCACGAATTTGCAATCCGTACAACTAACTAGCAAGTGCACTGGGTCGTCCAAGTAATACCATACGTGAGTAAAGGTCGATCCCACGGAGATTATTGGTTTGAAGCAAGCTATGTTTATTTTATTAATCTTAGTCAGGATACCAATAAGGTTATTTGGTTTTAATTGTAAGAAGTCAAAGTATTTGGAATAAGGAATTGTTACTTTATTAATGGAGAATATGTTGGGGTTTTGGAGATGCCTTGTCCTCTGAACTTCAACTCTTCCTTGAAATCCTTTTCCCACACGCAAGGTTCCTTCCATGGCAAGCTCTATGTAGGGTGTCACCGTTGTCAATGGCTACTTCCCATCCTCTCAGTGAAAATGGTCCAAATGCTCTGTCACAGCACGGCTAATCATCTGTCGGTTCTCAATCAGGTTGGAATAGAATCCATTGATTCTTTTGTGTCTGTCACTAACGCCCAGCCTTCAGGAGTTTGAAGCTCGTCACATTCATTCAATCCTAGAATCCTACTCGGAATACCACAGACAAGGTTTAGACTTTCCGGATTCTCATGAATGCCGCCATCAATCCGGCTTATACCACGAAGATTCTGATTAAGGAATCTAAGAGATGCTCATTCAATCTGATGTAGAACGGAGGTGGTTGTCAGACACACGTTCATGGATTGAGGAAGGTGATGAGTGTCACGGATCATCACCTTCTCCATAATTAAGTGCGAATGAACATCTTAGATAAGAACAAGCGTGTTTGAATGGAAAACAAAAGTAATTGCATTAATTCATCGAGACGCTGCAGAGCTCCTCACCCCCAACAATGGAGTTTAGAGACTCATGCTGCCAAAGAGTGTATAATTCAGATCTGAAAATGTCATGAGGTACAAGATAAGTCTCTAAAAGTTGTTTAAATAGTAAACTAGTAACCTAGGTTTACAAAATATGAATAAACTAAGATAATTGGTGCAGAAATCCACTTCTGGGGCCCACTTGGTGTGTGCTGGGGCTGAGACTAAAGCTATCCACGAGCTGAGGCTTTTCTTGGAGTTGAACTCCAAGTTATAACGTGTTTTGGGCGTTCAACTCCGGATCATGACGTGTTTCTGGCGTTTAACTCCAGACAGCAGCATGTACTTGGCGTTCAATGCCAAGTTACGTCATCTATCTTTGCGCAAGTATGGACTATTATATATTGCTGGAAAGCCCTGGATGTCTACTTTTTAACGCCGTTGAGAGCGCGCCAATTGGACTCTTGTAGCTCCAGAAAATTCATTTCGAGTGCAGGGAGGTCAGGATCCAACAACATCAGCAGTCCTTTTTCAGCCTAACTCAGATTTTTGCTCAGCTCCCTCAATTTCAGCCAGAAAATACCTGAAATCACAGAAAAACACACAAACTCATAGTAAAGTTCAGAAATATAATTTTTGCCTAAAAACTAATAATATTCTACTAAAAACCAATTAAAACATACTAAAATCTATATGAAATTACCCCCCAAAAAGCGTATAAAATATCCGCTCATCAATCATCCACAGACAAATGGACAAGCTGAAGTCTCTAACAGAGAGCTAAAAAGAATCCTGGAATGGACTGTAATTGCCCGTAGAAAGGATTGGGCAAAGAGCTTGGATGATGCTCTGTGGGCATACAGAACAGCATTCAAGACTCCAATAGGAACCTCTCCATACCAACTTGTGTATGGCAAGGCCTGTCATCTGCCCGTGGAACTGGAACATAAAGCCTACTGGGCAACCAGATTCCTGAACTTGGACGCTAAGTTAGCTGGTGAAAAAAGATTACTCCAGCTAAATGAGCTAGATGAATTTAGACTCAGTGCCTTTGAAAATGCAAAAATTTATAAGGAAAAGGCAAAGAAGTGGCATGACAAGAAGTTGTCATCCAGAGTCTTTGAGCCAGGACAAAAAGTTCTACTCTTCAACTCTAGGCTCAGACTGTTCCCAGGAAAACTTAAATCCCGGTGGAGGGGTCCGTATGTGATTACAGGAGTGTCACCATATGGATATGTTGAGCTTCAGGATATTGATTCGGACAAAAAGTTCATTGTTAATGGACAGAGGATCAAGCATTATCTTAAAAGCAATTTTGAGCAAGAATTAAATAGCAGAACTCTCTGTCCATTAACAATGAACTTTTTGTTAGATTCATTATCCTGAAGCTCTACGTATCCATATGGTGATACACTTGTAATCACATATGGACCTCTCCACCGGGATTTTAATTTCCCGGGGAATAATTTGAGCCTAGAATTAAATAGCAGAACTTTCTGCCCCGGCTCAAAGACTCTGGATGACAATTTCTTATCATGCCATCTTTTTGCTTTCTCTTTGTAAATTTTTGCATTCTTGAAAGCATTGAGTCTAAATTCCTCTGGCTCATTTAACTGGAGCAATCATTTTTCTCCAGCTAACTTGGCATCAAGGTTTAGGAATCTGGTTGCCCAGTAGGCCTTGTGTTCCAGTTCCACTGGCAAGTGACATGCCTTTCCATACACAAGCTGGTATGGAGAGGTCCCTATAGGGGTCTTGAATGCTGTTCTGTATGCCCACAGAGCATCATCCAAGCTTCTTGCCCAATCCCTTCTACGGTTAATTACAGTCCGTTCCAGGATTCTTTTGAGTTCTCTATTTGAGACTTCAGCTTGCCCATTAGTCTGTGGATGATATGGAGTGGCCACCCTGTGGCTAACTCCATAACGAACCAAAGCAGAGTAAAGCTGTTTATTGCAGAAATGAGTGCCCCCATCACTGATTAATACTCTAGGGGTACCAAATCTGCTGAAGATGTGTTTTGGAGGAATTTTAACACTGTTTTAGTGTCATTAGTGGGTGTTGCAATAGCCTCCACCATTTGGATACATAATCCACTGCCACCAGAATATAAGTGTTTGAGTATGATGGTGGGAAAGGTCCCATGAAGTCAATACCCCATACATCAAACAACTCAATCTCCAAGATCCCTTGTTGAGGCATGGCATAACTGTGAGGCAGATTGCCAGATCTTTGGCAACTGTCACAATTAAGTACAAACATTAGGGAATCTTTATAGAGAGTAGGCCAGTAGAAGCCACATTGGAGGACTCTTGTGGCTGTTCGCTCACTTCCAAAATGTCCTCCATACTGTGATCCATGGCAGTGCCATAGGATCTTCTGCGCTTCTTCCTTAGGCACACATCTACGGATTACTCCATCTGCACATCTCTTGAAGAGATATGGTTCATCCCAAAGATAGTACTTTGCATCTGTGATCAATTTCTTTGATTGCTGCCTACTGTACTCTTTGGGTATGAACCTCACTGCCTTGTAGTTTGCAATGTCTGCAAACCATGGCACTTCCTGGATGGCAAATAGTTGCTCATCCAGAAAGTTTTCAGAGATCTCAGTAAGAGGGAGGGACGCCCCTTCTACTGGTTCTATTCGAGACAGGTGATCTGCTACCTGATTCTTTGTCCCTTTTCTGTCTCTTATTTCTATATCAAACTCTTGCAGAAGCAACACCCATCTTATAAGTCTGGGTTTTGAATCCTGCTTTGTGAGTAGATATTTAAGAGCAGCATGATCAGTGTACACAATCACTTTTGATCCTACTAAATAGGATCTGAATTTGTCAATGGCGTAAACCACTGCAAGTAGTTCTTTTTCTGTGGTTGTGTAGTTCTTCTGTGCGTCATTTAGAACACGGCTGGCATAGTAAATGACGTGCAGAAGCTTGTCATGCCTTTGTCCCAATACTGTGCCAATGGCATGGTCACTGGCATCACACATTAGTTCAAATGGCAATGTCCACTTTGGTGTAGAGATGATTGGTGCTGTGACCAATTTAGCTTTCAGAGTCTCAAATGCCTGCAGACACTCCTTGTCAAAGACGAATGGCGTGTCAGCAGCTAGCAGGTTGCTCAGAGGTTTGGCGATTTTTGAAAAATCCTTGATAAACCTCCTATAGAATCCTGCATGTCCCAGAAAGCTTCTGATTGCCTTAACATTGGCAGGTAGTGGTAATTTTTCAATTACTTCAACTTTAGCTTGATCCACCTCTATTCCCTTGTTCGAGATTTTGTGCCCAAGGACAATTCCTTCAGTCACCATAAAGTGACACTTCTCCCAGTTTAAACCAGGTTAGTCTCTTGGCATCACTTTAGAACAAGTGCTAGATGGTTAAGGCAGGAGCTGAATGAGTCTCCAAACACTGAAAAGTCATCCATGAAGGCTTCCAAAAATTTTTCCACCATATCAGAGAAAATGGAGAGCATGCACCTCTGAAAGGTTGCAGGTGCATTGCACAGGCCAAATGGCATCCTTCTGTATGCAAATACTCCAGATGGACATGTGAATTCCGTTTTCTCTTGATCTTGGGGATCTACTGCAATTTGATTATAACCTGAATATCCATCCAGGAAGCAGTAGTATTCATGACCTGCTAGTCTTTCTAGCATCTGGTCTATGAATGGTAAAGGAAAATGATCCTTTCTGGTGGCTGTATTGAGCCTTCTATAATCAATACACATACGCCACCCTGTAACTGTTCTTGTAGGAACCAGTTCATTTTTTTCATTGTGAACTACTGTCATGCCTCCCTTCTTAGGGACTACTTGGACAGGGCTTACCCAGGGGCTATCAGAAATAGGATAAATGATCCCAGCCTCTAGTAATTTAGTGACTTCCTTCTGCACCACTTCCTTCATGGCTGGATTCAGCCGCCTTTGTGGTTGGACCACTGGCTTGGCGTCACCCTCCAATGGAATCTTGTGCATGCATCTGGCTGGGCTAATCCCCTTGAGATCACTGATGGACTACCCAAGAGCTGTCTTGTGTGTCCTTAGCACTTGAATTAGTGCTTCCTCTTCCTGTGGCTCTAAAGTAGAGCTTATGATTACAGGAAAAGTATCACCTTCTCCCAGAAATGCATATTTTAGGGATGGTGGTAATGGTTTAAGCTCGGGTTTTGGAGGTTTCTCCTCTTCCTGAGGGATTTTCAGAGGTTCTATTATTCTCTTTGATTCCTCCAGATCAGGCTGAACATCTTTAAAGATGTCCTCTAGCTCTGATTCGAGACTCTCAGCCATATTGACCTCTCTTACTAGAGAGTCAATAATATCAACACTCATGCAGTCATTTGGGGTGTCTGGATGTTGCATGGCTTTGACAACATTCAACTTGAACTCCTACTCATTGACTCTCAAGGTTACTTCCCCTTTTTGGACGTCAATGAGGGTTCAGCCAGTTGCTAGGAAAGGTCTTCCTAGAATGAGAGTTGCACTCTTGTGCTCCTCCATTTCCAGCACCACAAAGTCAGTAGGAAAGGCAAATGGCCCAACCTTGACAATCATGTCCTCAATCACGCCTGATGGGTATTTAATGGAGCCATCAGCAAGTTGAAGACATATCCTGGTTGGTTTGATTTCTTCAGTTAAACCAAGCTTTCTGATAGTAGATGCAGGTATTAGGTTGATACTTGCCCCAAGATCACATAAAGCTTGCTTGGTACAAGTACCCTCTAATGTGCATGGTATCATAAAGCTCCCAGGATCTGAAAGCTTCTCAGGTAAGATTTTTAGAATGACTGCACTGCATTCTTCAGTGAGGTAAACTTTTTCAGTCTCCCTCCAATCCTTCTTATGACTTAAGATCTCTTTCATGAACTTAGCATAAGAGGGTATTTGCTCAAGTGCTTCTGCAAACGGAATCTTTATTTTAAGAGTCCTGAGATAGTCTGTAAAGTGGGCAAATTGCTTATCCTGTTCCGCTTGGCGGAGTTTTTGAGGATAAGGCATTTTGGCTTTGTATTCCTCAACCTTAGTTGCTGCAGATTTATTACCTACAGAAGTGGGTTGGGAAGCCTTTTTAGAAGGGTTGTTATCAGCACTTGTATGTGACTGATCCCCCACTGGCATTTGAATGCCAGGGTTGGAAGCTGGAGTGGCGTTAGACGTCACCTCCTTATTTGTTACTGGCGTCTGAACGCCAGAACTATGCTCCCTTTGGGCGTTCAACGCCGGATTCATGCTTGTTTCTGGCGTTGAACGCCAGGAATGAGCATGGTCTGGGCGTTCAGCGCGAGCATTATTCCTTTCTGGGCTCTGATTGTCCTCAGAGGGATTTTGAGTAGCCATTTGTTCATTTCTTGGCTTCCTGCTACTTTGAAGTGAGGTATTTAATGTTTTCCCACTTCTTAATTAAACTGCTTGACATTCTTCTGCTATTTGTTTTGACAGTTGCTTTTTTGTTTGCTTTAACTGTACTTCCATATTCCTGTTGGCCATTCTTGTTTCCTGTAGTATTTCTTTGAATTCGGCTAGCTGCTGAGTTAGAAAGTCTAATTGCTGATTGAATTCGGTAGCCTAATCTACAGGACTGAGTTCAGCAGTTACTGTTTTAGCTTCTTCTTTCATGGAAGATTCACTGTTTAGGTACAGATGCTGATTTCTAGCAACTGTATCAATAAGCTCTTGAGCTTCTTCAATTGTTTTTCTCATATATATAGATCCACCAGCTGAGTGATCTAGAGAAATCTGAGCTTTTTCTGTTAGCCCATAGTAGAAGATGTCTAATTGCACCCACTCTAAAAACATCTCAGAAGGGCATTTTCTTAACATCTCTCTGTATCTCTCCTAGGCATCATAAAGGGATTCATTATCTCCTTGTTTGAAGCCTTGGATACTTAGCCTTAGCTGTGTCATCCGTTTTGGAGGGAAATAGTGATTCAGGAATTTTTCTGACAGCTATTTCCATGTTTTTATGCTATTCTTAGGTTGGTTATTTAACCACCTTTTAGCTTGATCTTTTACAGCAAATGGAAACAGTAATAATCTGTAGACATCCTGATCTACTTCCTTATCATGTACTGTGTCAGCAATTTGTAAAAACTGTGCCAGAAACTCTGTAGGTTCTTCATGTGGAAGACCGGAATACTGGCAGTTTTGCTGCACCATGATAATGAGCTGAGGATTCAACTCAAAGCTACTAACTCCAATGGAGGGTATACAGATACTACTCCCATATGAAGCAGTAGTGGGGTTAGCATATGACCCCAGAGTCCTCCTGGACTGTTTATTTCCACTTAGTTCCATGATGGAATAAAAGAGATGGTATGGATGTTGATATTATTTATTTTATAAAAATTTATTTTATAAAATAAATTAAAAATAAAACAAATAAAAACGAAATAAAATAAATAAATAAAAATAATAATAATATTTTTTTTTGAAGATTTTCGAAAAAATTTGGGGAAAAGGAGAAAGTGGTTAGGATAAAATTTTTGAAAAAGATAATAAAATATATATTAAAAAAAAGAATTGAAAAATTTTGAAATTGAAATCTGAATTTTTATCTAGAAATTTCGAAAATATAGTTTATAATTAGTTAGAAAAGATATTTATTTATTTTTTTTTTGAATTTTGAATTTTATGATGAAAGAGAAAAACTCACAAAAGACACAAGACTTAAAATTTTTAGATCTAATGCTCCTTATTTTCGAAAATTTTGGAGGGAAAACACCAAGGAACACCAAACTTAAAAATTTTAAGATCAAAACACAAGAAAGACTCAAGAACACCTTGAAGATTCACAAGAACACCAAGAACAGAAGAAAGAACACCAAACATAAAATTTTCAGAAGGTGCCCAATTGCCAAGAACCTAAGCCAACGCTATAACCAACTAAGTTAAAAATGTAATGTATTTTAAAAATGTATTATTTTTATGGATAAAATAAATTTTTGAAAACTAATGTTTTGAAAAAGCACAAGAAAAACAAGAAAAGACACAAAACAAGAAAAACTCAAGATCAAACAAGAAAAATTAACAAGAACAACTTGAAGATCAATGAAGAACAAAGAACACAATTTCAAAAATTTTAAAGAAAAATATCAAATATGTAACTGACACCAAACTTAGAATAAAACACTAAACTCACGAAAAAAAATTAAAAATTGATAAAGAGAAATAATATTTTTGAAAAATTTTTAAAAAGGGATAATAAA